>NW_027473711.1:68898-91490 GCF_050947335.1 Megachile rotundata | reverse complement strand
TTATGCTTCTTTGATCAATAGAACGACAATTACTATACTTATTACACTCACTGTTATCAATCTAACTCATATTATTAACCATATTATGCAGATATGATCGATAGAACGACAATTACTATACTTATTACTCTTATTATTATCAATCTAACTCATATTATTAACCATATTATACTTATATGATCGATAGAACGACAATTACTGTACTTACTATTCTTATTTTTATCAATCTAACTCATATTATTAACCATGTTATGCTTAAGTGATCGATAGAACGACAATTACTATACTTGTTACACTCACTATTATCAATCTAACTCATATTATTAACCATATTATGCAGATATGATCGAGAGAACGACAATTTCTATACTTATTACTCTTATTGTTATCAATCTACTCATAATATTAACCATATTATGCTTATATGATCGATAGAACGACAATTACTATACTTATTACTCTTATTATTATCAATCTAACTCATATTATTAGCGATATTATGCTTATATGATCGATAGAACGACAATTACTATACTTATTACTCTTATTATATCAACCTAACTCATATTATTAGCCATATTATGCTTAAGTGATCGATAGAACGACAATTACTATACTTATTACTCTCATTATTATCCATCTAACTCATATTATTAGCGATATTATGCTTGTATGATCGGCAGAACAACAATTACTATACTTATTACACTCACTATTATCAATCTAACTCATATTATTAGCCATATTATGCTTATATGATGTACAGAACGACAATTACTATACCTATTACACTCACTATTATCAATCTAACTCATATTATTAACCATATTATGCAAATATGATCGATAGAACGACAGTTACTTTACTTATTACTCTTATTATTATCAACGTAACACATATTATTAGCCATATTATGCTTATATGATCGATAGAACGACAATTACTATACTCACTACTCTTATTATTATCAATCTAACTCATATTATTAGCCATATTATGCTTATATGATCGACAGAACGACAATTACTATACTTATTACACTCACTATTATCAATCTAACTCATATTATTAGCCATATTATGCTTATATGATCGACAGAACGACAATTACCATACTTATTACTCTCATCATTATCAATATAACTCATATTATTAGCCATATTATGCTTATATCATCGATAGCACGACAATTACTATACCTATTTCTCTTGTTGTTATCAATCTAACTCATATTATTAGCCATATTATGCTTATGTGATCGATACAACGACCATTACTATACTTACTACTCTTATTATTATCAATCTAACTCATATTATTAGCCATATTATGCTTATGTGATCGATAGAACGACAATTACTATACTTATTACTCTTATTATTATCCATCTAACTCATATTATTAGCAATATTATGCTTATATGATCGACAGAACGACAATTACTATACTTATTACATTCACTATTATCAATCTAACTCACATTATTAGCCATATTATGCTTATATGATGTAACAGAACGACAATTACTATACCTATTACACTCACTGTTATCAATCTAACTCATATTATTAACCATATTATGCAAATATGATCGATAGAACGACAACTACTTTACTTATTACTCTTATTATTATCAACGTAACACATATTATTAGGGATATTATGCTTATATGATCGATAGAACGACAATTACTATACTCATTACTCTTATTATTATCAATCTAACTCATATTATTAGCCATATTATGCTTATATGATCGACAGAACCACAATTACTATACTTATTACACTCACTATTATCAATCTAACTCATATTATTAACCATATTATGCAGATATGATCGAGAGAACGACAATTTCTATACTTATTACTCTTATTATTATCAATCTAACTCATATTATTAGCCATATTATGCTTATGTGATCGATAGAACGACAATTACAATACTTACTACTCTTATTATTATCAACCTAACTCATATTATTAGCCATTTTATGCTTATATGATTGACAGAACGACAATTACTATACCTATTACACTCACTGTTATCAATCTAACTCATATTATTAGCCATATTATGCTTATATGATCGATAGAACGACAATTACTATACTTATTATTCTTATTTTATCAAGCTAACTCATATTATTAGCGATATTATGCTTATATGATCGATAGAACGACAATTACTATACTTATTATTCTTATTATTATCAATCTAACTCATATTATTATCCATATTATGCTTCTTTGATCAATAGAACGACAATTACTATACTCATTACTCTTATTATTATCAATCTAACTCATATTATTAACCATATTATGCTTATATGATCGATAGAACGACAATTACTATACCTATTACACTCACTGTTATCAATCTAACTCATATTATTAACCATATTATGCAAATATGTTCGATAGAACGACAATTACTATACTTATTACTCTTATTGTTATCAACCCAACTCATAATATTAGCCATATTATGCTTATATGATCGATAGAACGACAATTACTGTACTTACTATTCTTATTTTTTATCAATCTAACTCATATTATTAACCATGTTATGCTTATATGATCGATAGAACGACAATTACTATACCTGTTACACTCACTATTATCAATCTAACTCATATTTAACCATATTATGCAAATATGATCGATAGAACGACAATTACTATACTTATTACTCTTATTATTATCAACCTAACTCATATTATTAGCGATATTATGCTTATATGATCGATAGAACGACAATTACTATACTTATTATTCTTATTATTATCAATCTAACTCATATTATTAGCCATATTATGCTTATGTGATCGATACAACGACCATTACTATACTTATTACTCTTATTATTATCAATCTAACTCATATTATTAGCCATATTATGCTTATGTGATCGATAGAACGACAATTACTATACTTGTTACACTCACTATTATCAATCTAACTTATATTATTAACCATATTATGCAAATATGATCGATAGAACGACAATTACTATACTTATTACTCTTATTATTATCAATCTAACTCATATTATTAGCGATATTATGCTTATATGATCGATAGAACGACAATTACTATACTTATTACTCTTATTATTATCAATCTAACTCATATTACTAGCCATATTATGCTTATGTGATCAATAGAACGACAATTACTATACATATTACTCTTATTTTTATCAATCTAACTCATATTATTAGCCATATTATGCTTAAGTGATCGATAGAACGACAATTACTACACTTATTACTCTTATTATTATCAATCTAACACATATTATTAGGCATATTATGCTTATATGATCGATAGAACGACAATTACTATACTCATTACTCTTATTATTATCAATCTAACTCATATTATTAGCCATATTATGCTTATATGATCGACAGAACGACAATTACTATACTTATTACACTCACTATTATCAATCTAACTCATATTATTAACCATATTATGCAGATATGATCGAGAGAACGACAATTTCTATACTTATTACTCTTATTGTTATCAATCTAACTCATATTATTAGCCATATTATGCTTATATGATCGATAGACGACAATTACTATACTTACTACTCTTATTTTTATCAATCTAACTCATATTATTAACCATGTTATGCTTATATGATCGATAGAACGACAATTACTATACTTGTTACACTCACTATTATCAATCTAACTCATATATTAACCATATTATGCAGATATGATCGAGAGAACGACAATTTCTATACTTATTACTCTTATTGTTATCAATCTAACTCATAATATTAACCATATTATGCTTATATGATCGATAGAACGACAATTACTATACTTATTACTCTTATTATTATCAATCTAACTCATATTATTAGCGATATTATGCTTATATGATCGATAGAACGACAATTACTATACTTATTACTCTTATTATTATCAACCTAACTCATATTATTAGCCATATTATGCTTAAGTGATCGATAGAACGACAATTACTATACTTATTACTCTCATTATTATCCATCTAACTCATATTATTAGCGATATTATGCTTGTATGATCGGCAGAACAACAATTACTATACTTATTACACTCACTATTATCAATCTAACTCATATTATTAGCCATATTATGCTTATATGATGTACAGAACGACAATTACTATACCTATTACACTCACTATTATCAATCTAACTCATATTATTAACCATATTATGCAAATATGATCGATAGAACGACAGTTACTTTACTTATTACTCTTATTATTATCAACGTAACACATATTATTAGCCATATTATGCTTATATGATCGATAGAACGACAATTACTATACTCACTACTCTTATTATTATCAATCTAACTCATATTATTAGCCATATTATGCTTATATGATCGACAGAACGACAATTACTATACTTATTACACTCACTATTATCAATCTAACTCATATTATTAGCCATATTATGCTTATATGATCGACAGAACGACAATTACCATACTTATTACTCTCATCATTATCAATATAACTCATATTATTAGCCATATTATGCTTATATCATCGATAGCACGACAATTACTATACCTATTTCTCTTGTTGTTATCAATCTAACTCATATTATTAGCCATATTATGCTTATGTGATCGATACAACGACCATTACTATACTTACTACTCTTATTATTATCAATCTAACTCATATTATTAGCCATATTATGCTTATGTGATCGATAGAACGACAATTACTATACTTATTACTCTTATTATTATCCATCTAACTCATATTATTAGCAATATTATGCTTATATGATCGACAGAACGACAATTACTATACTTATTACATTCACTATTATCAATCTAACTCACATTATTAGCCATATTATGCTTATATGATGTACAGAACGACAATTACTATACCTATTACACTCACTGTTATCAATCTAACTCATATTATTAACCATATTATGCAAATATGATCGATAGAACGACAACTACTTTACTTATTACTCTTATTATTATCAACGTAACACATATTATTAGGGATATTATGCTTATATGATCGATAGAACGACAATTACTATACTCATTACTCTTATTATTATCAATCTAACTCATATTATTAGCCATATTATGCTTATATGATCGACAGAACCACAATTACTATACTTATTACACTCACTATTATCAATCTAACTCATATTATTAACCATATTATGCAGATATGATCGAGAGAACGACAATTTCTATACTTATTACTCTTATTATTATCAATCTAACTCATATTATTAGCCATATTATGATTATGTGATCGATAGAACGACAATTACTATACCTATTACACTCACTGTTATCAATCTAACTCATATTATTAGCCATATTATGCTTATATGATCGATAGAACGACAATTACTATACTTATTATTCTTATTTTTATCAATCTAACTCATATTATTAGCGATATTATGCTTATATGATCGATAGAACGACAATTACTATACTTATTATTCTTATTATTATCAATCTAACTCATATTATTATCCATATTATGCTTCTTTGATCAATAGAACGACAATTACTATACTTATTACACTCACTGTTATCAATCTAACTCATATTATTAACCATATTATGCAGATATGATCGATAGAACGACAATTACTATACTTATTACTCTTATTATTATCAATCTAACTCATATTATTAACCATATTATACTTATATGATCGATAGAACGACAATTACTGTACTTACTATTCTTATTTTTATCAATCTAACTCATATTATTAACCATGTTATGCTTAAGTGATCGATAGAACGACAATTACTATACTTGTTACACTCACTATTATCAATCTAACTCATATTATTAACCATATTATGCAGATATGATCGAGAGAACGACAATTTCTATACTTATTACTCTTATTGTTATCAATCTAACTCATAATATTAACCATATTATGCTTATATGATCGATAGAACGACAATTACTATACTTATTACTCTTATTATTATCAATCTAACTCATATTATTAGCGATATTATGCTTATATGATCGATAGAACGACAATTACTATACTTATTACTCTTATTATTATCAACCTAACTCATATTATTAGCCATATTATGCTTAAGTGATCGATAGAACGACAATTACTATACTTATTACTCTCATTATTATCCATCTAACTCATATTATTAGCGATATTATGCTTGTATGATCGGCAGAACAACAATTACTATACTTATTACACTCACTATTATCAATCTAACTCATATTATTAGCCATATTATGCTTATATGATGTACAGAACGACAATTACTATACCTATTACACTCACTATTATCAATCTAACTCATATTATTAACCATATTATGCAAATATGATCGATAGAACGACAGTTACTTTACTTATTACTCTTATTATTATCAACGTAACACATATTATTAGCCATATTATGCTTATATGATCGATAGAACGACAATTACTATACTCACTACTCTTATTATTATCAATCTAACTCATATTATTAGCCATATTATGCTTATATGATCGACAGAACGACAATTACTATACTTATTACACTCACTATTATCAATCTAACTCATATTATTAGCCATATTATGCTTATATGATCGACAGAACGACAATTACCATACTTATTACTCTCATCATTATCAATATAACTCATATTATTAGCCATATTATGCTTATATCATCGATAGCACGACAATTACTATACCTATTTCTCTTGTTGTTATCAATCTAACTCATATTATTAGCCATATTATGCTTATGTGATCGATACAACGACCATTACTATACTTACTACTCTTATTATTATCAATCTAACTCATATTATTAGCCATATTATGCTTATGTGATCGATAGAACGACAATTACTATACTTATTACTCTTATTATTATCCATCTAACTCATATTATTAGCAATATTATGCTTATATGATCGACAGAACGACAATTACTATACTTATTACATTCACTATTATCAATCTAACTCACATTATTAGCCATATTATGCTTATATGATGTACAGAACGACAATTACTATACCTATTACACTCACTGTTATCAATCTAACTCATATTATTAACCATATTATGCAAATATGATCGATAGAACGACAACTACTTTACTTATTACTCTTATTATTATCAACGTAACACATATTATTAGGGATATTATGCTTATATGATCGATAGAACGACAATTACTATACTCATTACTCTTATTATTATCAATCTAACTCATATTATTAGCCATATTATGCTTATATGATCGACAGAACCACAATTACTATACTTATTACACTCACTATTATCAATCTAACTCATATTATTAACCATATTATGCAGATATGATCGAGAGAACGACAATTTCTATACTTATTACTCTTATTATTATCAATCTAACTCATATTATTAGCCATATTATGATTATGTGATCGATAGAACGACAATTACTATACCTATTACACTCACTGTTATCAATCTAACTCATATTATTAGCCATATTATGCTTATATGATCGATAGAACGACAATTACTATACTTATTATTCTTATTTTTATCAATCTAACTCATATTATTAGCGATATTATGCTTATATGATCGATAGAACGACAATTACTATACTTATTATTCTTATTATTATCAATCTAACTCATATTATTATCCATATTATGCTTCTTTGATCAATAGAACGACAATTACTATACTTATTACACTCACTGTTATCAATCTAACTCATATTATTAACCATATTATGCAGATATGATCGATAGAACGACAATTACTATACTTATTACTCTTATTATTATCAATCTAACTCATATTATTAACCATATTATACTTATATGATCGATAGAACGACAATTACTGTACTTACTATTCTTATTTTTATCAATCTAACTCATATTATTAACCATGTTATGCTTATATGATCGATAGAACGACAATTACTATACTTGTTACACTCACTATTATCAATCTAGCTCATATTATTAACCATATTATGCTTATATGATCGGTAGAACGACAATTACTATACTTATTATTCTTATTTTTATCAACCTAACTCATATTATTAACCATATTATGCAAATATGATCGATAGAACGACAATTACTATACTTATTACTCTTATTGTTATCAACCCAACTCATAATATTAGCCATATTATGCTTATATGATCGATAGAACGACAATTACTATACTTATTACTCTTATTGTTATCAACCTAACTCATATTATTAGCCATATTATGCTTATATGATCGACAGAACGACAATTACTATACTTATTACACTCACTGTTATCAATCTAACTCATATTATTAACCATATTATGCAGATATGATCGATAGAACGACAATTACTATACTTGCTACACTCACTATTATCAATCTAGCTCATATTATTAACCATATTATGCTTATATGATCGGTAGAACGACAATTACTATACTAATTATTCTTATTTTTATCAATCTAACTCATATTATTAACCATATTATGCTTATATGATCGATAGAACGACAATTACTATCCTCATTACTCTTATTATTATCAATCTAACTCATATTTAACCATATTATGCAAATATGATCGACAGAACGACAATTACTATACTTATTACTCTTATTATTATCAATCTAACTCATATTATTAACCATATTATGCTTATATGATCGGTAGAACGACAATTACTATACTTATTATTCTTATTTTTATCAACCTAACTCATATTATTAGCGATATTATGCTTATATGATCGATAGAACGACAATTACTATACTTATTATTCTTATTATTATCAATCTAACTCATATTATTATCCATATTATGCTTCTTTGATCAATAGAACGACAATTACTATACTCATTACTCTTATTATTATCAATCTAACTCATATTATTAACCATATTATGCTTATATGATCGATAGAACGACAATTACTATACCTATTACACTCACTGTTATCAATCTAACTCATATTATTAACCATATTATGCAAATATGATCGATAGAACGACAATTACTATACTTATTACTCTTATTGTTATCAACCCAACTCATAATATTAGCCATATTATGCTTATATGATCGATAGAACGACAATTACTATACTTATTACTCTTATTGTTATCAACCTAACTCATATTATTAGCCATATTATGCTTATATGATCGACAGAACGACAATTACTATACTTATTGCACTCACTGTTATCAATCTAACTCATATTATTAACCATATTATGCAGGAGTGATGCTCATTTGGACGCCGACCGATTGGACGCGTCCCGATTGGACGGTCCCGATTCGACGCGTTCCAATTCGAAGCGGTGCCGATTGGACGCGTTCCAATTCTAAGCAGAGCTTATAGAACATAACCTAACCAAATTTAACAGCTTCGAATTGGGACGCGTCCAATCGGCACCGCTTCGAATTGGAACGCGTCGAATCGGGACCGTCCAATCGGGACGCGTCCAATCGGTCGGCGTCCAAGTGGGACACCCCCTTATGCAGATATGATCGATAGAACGACAATTACTATACTTATTACTCTTATTATTATCAATCTAACTCATATTATTAACCATATTATACTTATATGATCGATAGAACGACAATTACTGTACTTACTATTCTTATTTTTATCAATCTAACTCATATTATTAACCATGTTATGCTTATATGATCGATAGAACGACAATTACTATACTTGTTACACTCACTATTATCAATCTAACTCATATTATTAGCCATATTATGCTTATATGATGTACAGAACGACAATTACTATACCTATTACACTCACTATTATCAATCTAACTCATATTATTAACCATATTATGCAAATATGATCGATAGAACGACAGTTACTTTACTTATTACTCTTATTATTATCAACGTAACACATATTATTAGCCATATTATGCTTATATGATCGATAGAACGACAATTACTATACTCACTACTCTTATTATTATCAATCTAACTCATATTATTAGCCATATTATGCTTATATGATCGACAGAACGACAATTACTATACTTATTACACTCACCGTTATCAATCTAACTCATATTATTACCCATATTATGCAGATATGATCGATAGAACGACAATTACTATACTCATTACTCTTATTATTATCAATCTAACTCATATTATTAGACACATTATGCTTATATGATCGATAGAACGACAATTACTATACTTACTATTCTTATTTTTATCAATCTAACTCATATTATTAGCCATATTGTGCTTATATGATCGATAGAACGACAATTACTATACATATTACTCTTATTTTTATCAATCTAACTCATATTATTAGCCATATTATGCTTAAGTGATCGATAGAACGACAATTACTACACTTATTACTCTTATTATTATCAATCTAACACATATTATTAGGCATATTATGCTTATATGATCGATAGAACGACAATTACTATACTCATTACTCTTATTATTATCAATCTAACTCATATTATTAGCCATATTATGCTTATATGATCGACAGAACGACAATTACTATACTTATTACACTCACTATTATCAATCTAACTCATATTATTAACCATATTATGCAGATATGATCGAGAGAACGACAATTTCTATACTTATTACTCTTATTGTTATCAATCTAACTCATATTATTAGCCATATTATGCTTATATGATCGATAGAACGACAATTACTATACTTACTACTCTTATTTTTATCAATCTAACTCATATTATTAACCATGTTATGCTTATATGATCGATAGAACGACAATTACTATACTTGTTACACTCACTATTATCAATCTAACTCATATTATTAACCATATTATGCAGATATGATCGAGAGAACGACAATTTCTATACTTATTACTCTTATTGTTATCAATCTAACTCATAATATTAACCATATTATGCTTATATGATCGATAGAACGACAATTACTATACTTATTACTCTTATTATTATCAATCTAACTCATATTATTAGCGATATTATGCTTATATGATCGATAGAACGACAATTACTATACTTATTACTCTTATTATTATCAACCTAACTCATATTATTAGCCATATTATGCTTAAGTGATCGATAGAACGACAATTACTATACTTATTACTCTCATTATTATCCATCTAACTCATATTATTAGCGATATTATGCTTGTATGATCGGCAGAACAACAATTACTATACTTATTACACTCACTATTATCAATCTAACTCATATTATTAGCCATATTATGCTTATATGATGTACAGAACGACAATTACTATACCTATTACACTCACTATTATCAATCTAACTCATATTATTAACCATATTATGCAAATATGATCGATAGAACGACAGTTACTTTACTTATTACTCTTATTATTATCAACGTAACACATATTATTAGCCATATTATGCTTATATGATCGATAGAACGACAATTACTATACTCACTACTCTTATTATTATCAATCTAACTCATATTATTAGCCATATTATGCTTATATGATCGACAGAACGACAATTACTATACTTATTACACTCACTATTATCAATCTAACTCATATTATTAGCCATATTATGCTTATATGATCGACAGAACGACAATTACCATACTTATTACTCTCATCATTATCAATATAACTCATATTATTAGCCATATTATGCTTATATCATCGATAGCACGACAATTACTATACCTATTTCTCTTGTTGTTATCAATCTAACTCATATTATTAGCCATATTATGCTTATGTGATCGATACAACGACCATTACTATACTTACTACTCTTATTATTATCAATCTAACTCATATTATTAGCCATATTATGCTTATGTGATCGATAGAACGACAATTACTATACTTATTACTCTTATTATTATCCATCTAACTCATATTATTAGCAATATTATGCTTATATGATCGACAGAACGACAATTACTATACTTATTACATTCACTATTATCAATCTAACTCACATTATTAGCCATATTATGCTTATATGATGTACAGAACGACTATTACTATACCTATTACACTCACTGTTATCAATCTAACTCATATTATTAACCGTATTATGCAAATATGATCGATAGAACGACAACTACTTTACTTATTACTCTTATTATTATCAACGTAACACATATTATTAGGGATATTATGCTTATATGATCGATAGAACGACAATTACTATACTCATTACTCTTATTATTATCAATCTAACTCATATTATTAGCCATATTATGCTTATATGATCGACAGAACCACAATTACTATACTTATTACACTCACTATTATCAATCTAACTCATATTATTAACCATATTATGCAGATATGATCGAGAGAACGACAATTTCTATACTTATTACTCTTATTATTATCAATCTAACTCATATTATTAGCCATATTATGATTATGTGATCGATAGAACGACAATTACTATACCTATTACACTCACTGTTATCAATCTAACTCATATTATTAGCCATATTATGCTTATATGATCGATAGAACGACAATTACTATACTTATTATTCTTATTTTTATCAATCTAACTCATATTATTAGCGATATTATGCTTATATGATCGATAGAACGACAATTACTATACTTATTATTCTTATTATTATCAATCTAACTCATATTATTATCCATATTATGCTTCTTTGATCAATAGAACGACAATTACTATACTTATTACACTCACTGTTATCAATCTAACTCATATTATTAACCATATTATGCAGATATGATCGATAGAACGACAATTACTATACTTATTACTCTTATTATTATCAATCTAACTCATATTATTAACCATATTATACTTATATGATCGATAGAACGACAATTACTGTACTTACTATTCTTATTTTTATCAATCTAACTCATATTATTAACCATGTTATGCTTATATGATCGATAGAACGACAATTACTATACTTGTTACACTCACTATTATCAATCTAGCTCATATTATTAACCATATTATGCTTATATGATCGGTAGAACGACAATTACTATACTTATTATTCTTATTTTTATCAACCTAACTCATATTATTAACCATATTATGCAAATATGATCGATAGAACGACAATTACTATACTTATTACTCTTATTGTTATCAACCCAACTCATAATATTAGCCATATTATGCTTATATGATCGATAGAACGACAATTACTATACTTATTACTCTTATTGTTATCAACCTAACTCATATTATTAGCCATATTATGCTTATATGATCGACAGAACGACAATTACTATACTTATTACACTCACTGTTATCAATCTAACTCATATTATTAACCATATTATGCAGATATGATCGATAGAACGACAATTACTATACTTGTTACACTCACTATTATCAATCTAGCTCATATTATTAACCATATTATGCTTATATGATCGGTAGAACGACAATTACTATACTAATTATTCTTATTTTTATCAATCTAACTCATATTATTAACCATATTATGCTTATATGATCGATAGAACGACAATTACTATCCTCATTACTCTTATTATTATCAATCTAACTCATATTTAACCATATTATGCAAATATGATCGACAGAACGACAATTACTATACTTATTACTCTTATTATTATCAATCTAACTCATATTATTAACCATATTATGCTTATATGATCGGTAGAACGACAATTACTATACTTATTATTCTTATTTTTATCAACCTAACTCATATTATTAGCGATATTATGCTTATATGATCGATAGAACGACAATTACTATACTTATTATTCTTATTATTATCAATCTAACTCATATTATTATCCATATTATGCTTCTTTGATCAATAGAACGACAATTACTATACTCATTACTCTTATTATTATCAATCTAACTCATATTATTAACCATATTATGCTTATATGATCGATAGAACGACAATTACTATACCTATTACACTCACTGTTATCAATCTAACTCATATTATTAACCATATTATGCAAATATGATCGATAGAACGACAATTACTATACTTATTACTCTTATTGTTATCAACCCAACTCATAATATTAGCCATATTATGCTTATATGATCGATAGAACGACAATTACTATACTTATTACTCTTATTGTTATCAACCTAACTCATATTATTAGCCATATTATGCTTATATGATCGACAGAACGACAATTACTATACTTATTGCACTCACTGTTATCAATCTAACTCATATTATTAACCATATTATGCAGATATGATCGATAGAACGACAATTACTATACTTATTACTCTTATTATTATCAATCTAACTCATATTATTAACCATATTATACTTATATGATCGATAGAACGACAATTACTGTACTTACTATTCTTATTTTTATCAATCTAACTCATATTATTAACCATGTTATGCTTATATGATCGATAGAACGACAATTACTATACTTGTTACACTCACTATTATCAATCTAACTCATATTATTAGCCATATTATGCTTATATGATGTACAGAACGACAATTACTATACCTATTACACTCACTATTATCAATCTAACTCATATTATTAACCATATTATGCAAATATGATCGATAGAACGACAGTTACTTTACTTATTACTCTTATTATTATCAACGTAACACATATTATTAGCCATATTATGCTTATATGATCGATAGAACGACAATTACTATACTCACTACTCTTATTATTATCAATCTAACTCATATTATTAGCCATATTATGCTTATATGATCGACAGAACGACAATTACTATACTTATTACACTCACCGTTATCAATCTAACTCATATTATTACCCATATTATGCAGATATGATCGATAGAACGACAATTACTATACTCATTACTCTTATTATTATCAATCTAACTCATATTATTAGACACATTATGCTTATATGATCGATAGAACGACAATTACTATACTTACTATTCTTATTTTTATCAATCTAACTCATATTATTAGCCATATTGTGCTTATATGATCGATAGAACGACAATTACTATACTCATTACTCTTATTAATATCAATCTAACTCATATTATTAGCCATATTATGCTTATATGATCGATAGGACGACAATTACTATACTCATTACTTTTATTATTATCAATCTAACTCATATTATTAGCCATATTATGCTTATATGATGCATATAACGACAATTAATATACTTATTACTCTTATTATTATCAATCTAACTCATATTATTAGCCACATTATGCTTATATGATCGATAGAACGACAATTACTCTACTTATTACTCTCATTTTTATCAATCGAACTCATATTATTAGCCATATTATGGTTATATGACCGATAGAACGACAATTACTATGCTTATTACTCTTATTATTATCAATCTAACTCATATTATTAGCCATATTATGCTTATATGATCGATAGGACGACAATTTCTAT
The DNA here is from genome assembly GCF_050947335.1 of Megachile rotundata. Lineage (NCBI taxonomy): Eukaryota > Metazoa > Arthropoda > Insecta > Hymenoptera > Megachilidae > Megachile > Megachile rotundata. The sequence continues at coordinate 76,009 of NW_027473711.1, read as the reverse complement.
ACTCATTACTCTTATTATTATCAATCTAACTCATATTATTAGACACATTATGCTTATATGATCGATAGGACGACAATTACTATACTTATTACTCTTATTAATATAAATCTAACTCATATTATTAGCCATATAATGCTTATATGATCGATAGGACGACAATTACTATACTCATTACTCTTATTATTATCAATCTAACTCATATTATTAGCCATATTGTGCTTATATGACCGATAGAACGTCAATTACTATACTTATTACTCCTATTATTATCAATCTATCTCATATTATTAGACATATTGTGGTTATATGACCGATAGAACGAGAATTACTATACTTACTACTCTTATTATTATCAATCTAACTCATATTATTAGCCATATTATGCTTATATGATCGATAGGACGACAATTACTATACTTATTGCTCTTATTCTTATCAATCTAACTCATATTATTAGCCATATTATGCGTATATGATCGATCGGACGACAATTACTATACTCATTACTCTTATTATTATCAATCTAACTCACATTATTAGCCACATTATGGTTATATGACCGATAGAATGACAATTACTATACTCATTACTGTCATTATTATCAATCTAACTCATATTATTAGCCACATTATGCTTATATGATCGATAGAACGACAATTACTCTACTTATTACTCTCATTTTTATCAATCGAACTCATATTATTAGCCATATTATGGTTATATGACCGACAGAACGACAATTACTATACTTATTACTCTTATTCTTATCAATCTAACTCATATTATTAGCCATATTATGCTTATATGATCGATAGGACGACAATTACTATACTCATTACTCTTATTATTATCAATCTAACTCATATTATTAGCCATACTATGGTTATATGACCGATAGAACGACAATTACTATGCTTATTACTCTTATTATTATCAATCTAACTCATATTATTAGCCATATTATGCTTATATGATCGATAGGACGACAATTTCTATACTCATTACTCTTATTATTATCAATCTAACTCATATTATTAGACACATTATGCTTATATGATCGATAGGACGACAATTACTATACTTATTACTCTTATTAATATAAATCTAACTCATATTATTAGCCATATAATGCTTATATGATCGATAGGACGACAATTACTATACTCATTACTCTTATTATTATCAATCTAACTCATATTATTAGCCATATTGTGCTTATATGACCGATAGAACGTCAATTACTATACTTATTACTCCTATTATTATCAATCTATCTCATATTATTAGACATATTATGGTTATATGACCGATAGAACGAGAATTACTATACTTACTACTCTTATTATTATCAATCTAACTCATATTATTAGCCATATTATGCTTATATGATCGATAGGACGACAATTACTATACTTATTGCTCTTATTCTTATCAATCTAACTCATATTATTAGCCATATTATGCGTATATGATCGATCGGACGACAATTACTATACTCATTACTCTTATTATTATCAATCTAACTCACATTATTAGCCACATTATGGTTATATGACCGATAGAACGACAATGACTATACTCATTACTCTCATTATTATCAATCTAACTCATATTATTAGCCATATTATGCTTATATGATCCATAGAACGACAATTACTATACTTATTGCTCTCATTATTATCAATCTAACTCATATTATTAGCCATATTGTGCTTATATGATCGATAGAACGACAATTACTACACTCATTACTCTTATTAATATCAATCTAACTCATATTATTAGCCATATTATGCTTATATGATGCATATAACGACAATTAATATACTTATTACTCTTATTATTATCAATCTGACTCATGTTATTAGCCACATTATGCTTATATGATCGATAGAACGACAATTACTATGCTTATTACTCTTATTATTATCAATCTAACTCATATTATTAGCCATATTATGCTTATATGATCGATAGAACGACAATTACTATACTTACTACTCTTATTATTATCAATCTAACTCATATTATTAGCCATATTATGCTTATATGATCGATAGGACGACAATTACTATACTTATTGCTCTTATTCTTATCAATCTAACTCATATTATTAGCCATATTATGGTTATATGACCGATAGAACGAGAATTACTATACTTACTACTCTTATTATTATCAATCTAACTCATATTATTAGCCATTTTATGCTTATATGATCGATAGGACGACAATTACTATACTTATTACTCTTATTCTTATCAATCTAACTCATATTATTAGCCATATTATGCGTATATGATCGATAGGACGACAATTACTATACTCATTACTCTTATTATTATCAATCTAACTCATATTATTAGCCACATTATGGTTATATGACCGATAGAACGACAATTACTATACTCCTTACTCTCATTATTATCAATCTAACTCATATTATTAGCCATATTATGCTTATATGATCGATAGAACGACAATTACTATACTTATTACTCTCATTATTATCAATCTAACTCATATTATTAGCCATATTGTGCTTATATGATCGATAGAACGACAATTACTATACTCATTACTCTTATTAATATCAATCTAACTCATATTATTAGCCATATTATGCTTATATGATCGATAGGACGACAATTACTATACTCATTACTCTTATTATTATCAATCTAACTCATATTATTAGCCATATTATGCTTATATGATGCATATAACGACAATTAATATACTTATTACTCTTATTATTATCAATCTAACTCATATTATTAGCCACATTATGCTTATATGATCAATAGAACGACAATTACTCTACTTATTACTCATATTAATATCAATCTAACTCATATTATTAGCCATATTATGCTTATATGATCGATATAACGACAATTAATATACTTATTACTCTTATTATTATCAATCTAACTCATATTATTAGACACATTATGCTTATATGATCGATAGAACGACAATTACTCTACTTATTACTCTCATTGTTATCAATCTAACTCATATTATTAGCCATATTATGCGTATATGATCGATAGGACGACAATTACTATACTCATTACTCTTATTAATATCAATCTAACTCATATTATTAGCCATATTATGCTTATATGATCGATAGCACGACAATTACTGTACTCATTACTCTTATTATTATCAATCTAACTCATATTATTAGCCATATTATGCTTATATGATCGATAGAACGACAATTACTATACTTATTACTCTCATTATTCTCAATCTAACTCATATTATTAGCCATATTGTGCTTATATGATCGATAGAACGACAATTACTATACTCATTACTCTTATTAATATCAATCTAACTCATATTATTAGCCATATTATGCTTATATGATCGATAGGACGACAATTACTATACTCATTACTCTTATTATTATCAATATAACTCATATTATTACCCATATTATGCGTATACGATCGATCGGACGACAATTACTATACTCATTACTCTTATTATTATCAATCTAACTCATATAATTAGCCATATTATGGTTATATGACCGATAGAACGACAATTGCTATACTCATTACTCTCATTATTATCAATCTAACTCATATTATTAGCCATATTATGGGTATATGACCGATAGAACGACAATTACTATACTCATTACTCTCATTATTATCAATCTAACTCATATTATTAGCCATATCATGGGTATATGACCGATATAACGACAATTACTATGCTTATTACTCTTATTATTATCAGTCTAACTCATATTATTAGCCATATTATGCTTATATGATCGATAGCACGACAATTACTGTACTCATTACTCTTATTATTATCAATCTAACTCATATTATTAGCCATATTATGCTCATATGATCGATAGAACGACAATTACTATACTTATTACTCTCATTATTCTCAATCTAACTCATATTATTAGCCATATTGTGCTTATATGATCGATAGAACGACAATTACTATACTTACTACTCTTATTATTATCAATCTAACTCATATTATTAGCCATATTATGCTTATATGATCGATAGGACGACAATTACTATACTTATTGCTCTTATTCTTATCAATCTAACTCATATTATTAGCCATATTATGCGTATATGATCGATCGGACGACAATTACTATACTCATTACTCTTATTATTATCAATCTAACTCACATTATTAGCCACATTATGGTTATATGACCGATAGAACGACAATGACTATACTCATTACTCTCATTATTATCAATCTAACTCATATTATTAGCCATATTATGCTTATATGATCCATAGAACGACAATTACTATACTTATTGCTCTCATTATTATCAATCTAACTCATATTATTAGCCATATTGTGCTTATATGATCGATAGAACGACAATTACTACACTCATTACTCTTATTAATATCAATCTAACTCATATTATTAGCCATATTATGCTTATATGATGCATATAACGACAATTAATATACTTATTACTCTTATTATTATCAATCTGACTCATGTTATTAGCCACATTATGCTTATATGATCGATAGAACGACAATTACTATGCTTATTACTCTTATTATTATCAATCTAACTCATATTATTAGCCATATTATGCTTATATGATCGATAGGACGACAATTTCTATACTCATTACTCTTTTTATTATCAATCTAACTCATATTATTAGACACATTATGCTTATATGATCGATAGGACGACAATTACTATACTTATTACTCTTATTAATATAAATCTAACTCATATTATTAGCAATATAATGCTTATATGATCGATAGGACGACAATTACTATACTCATTACTCTTATTATTATCAATCTAACTCATATTATTAGCCATATTGTGCTTATATGACCGATAGAACGTCAATTACTATACTTATTACTCCTATTATTATCAATCTATCTCATATTATTAGACATATTATGGTTATATGACCGATAGAACGAGAATTACTATACTTACTACTCTTATTATTATCAATCTAACTCATATTATTAGCCATATTATGCTTATATGATCGATAGGACGACAATTACTATACATATTACTCTTATTAATATCAATCTAACTCATATTATTAGCCATATTATGCTTATATGATCGATAGGACGACAATTACTATACTCATTACTCTTATTATTATCAATCTAACTCATATTATTAGCCATATTATGCTTATATGATGCATATAACGACAATTAATATTCTTATCACTCTTATTATTATCAATCTAACTCATATTATTAGCCACATTATGCTTATATGATCGATAGAACGACAATTACTCTACTTATTACTCTCATTTTTATCAATCGAACTCATATTATTAGCCATATTATGGTTATATGACCGACAGAACGACAATTACTATACTTATTACTCTTATTCTTATCAATCTAACTCATATTATTAGCCATATTATGCTTATATGATCGATAGGACGACAATTACTATACTCATTACTCTTATTATAATCAATCTAACTCATATTATTAGCCATACTATGGTTATATGACCGAGAGAACGACAATTACTATGCTTATTACTCTTATTATTATCAATCTAACTCATATTATTAGCCATATTATGCTTATATGATCGATATAACGACAATTAATATACTTATTACTCTTATTATTATCAATCTAACTCATATTATTAGACACATTATGCTTATATGATCGATAGGACGACAATTACTATACTTATTACTCTTATTAATATAAATCTAACTCATATTATTAGCCATATAATGCCTATATGATCGATAGGACGACAATTACTATACTCATTACTCTTATTATTATCAATCTAACTCATATTATTAGCCATATTGTGCTTATATGACCGATAGAACGTCAATTACTATACTTATTACTCCTATTATTATCAATCTATCGCATATTATTAGACATATTATGGTTATATGACCGATAGAACGAGAATTACTATACTTACTACTCTTATTATTATCAATCTAACTCATATTATTAGCCATTTTATGCTTATATGATCGATAGGACGACAATTACTATACTTATTACTCTTATTCTTATCAATCTAACTCATATTATTAGCCATATTATGCGTATATGATCGATAGGACGACAATTACTATACTCATTACTCTTATTATTATCAATCTAACTCATATTATTAGCCACATTATGGTTATATGACCGATAGAACGACAATTACTATACTCCTTACTCTCATTATTATCAATCTAACTCATATTATTAGCCATATTATGCTTATATGATCGATAGAACGACAATTACTATACTTATTACTCTCATTATTATCAATCTAACTCATATTATTAGCCATATTGTGCTTATATGATCGATAGAGCGACAATTACTATACTCATTACTCTTATTAATATCAATCTAACTCATATTATTAGCCATATTATGCTTATATGATCGATAGGACGACAATTACTATACTCATTACTCTTATTATTATCAATATAACTCATATTATTACCCATATTATGCGTATACGATCGATAGGACGACAATTACTATACTCATTACTCTTATTATTATCAATCTAACTCATATAATTAGCCATATTATGGTTATATGACCGATAGAACGACAATTGCTATACTCATTACTCTCATTATTATCAATCTAACTCATATTATTAGCCATATTATGGGTATATGACCGATAGAACGACAATTACTATACTCATTACTCTCATTATTATCAATCTAACTCATATTATTAGCCATATCATGGGTATATGACCGATATAACGACAATTACTATGCTTATTACTCTTATTATTATCAGTCTAACTCATATTATTAGCCATATTATGCTTATATGATCGATAGCACGACAATTACTGTACTCATTACTCTTATTATTATCAATCTAACTCATATTATTAGCCATATTATGCTCATATGATCGATAGAACGACAATTACTATACTTATTACTCTCATTATTCTCAATCTAACTCATATTATTAGCCATATTGTGCTTATATGATCGATAGAACGACAATTACTATACTTACTACTCTCATTATTCTCAATCTAACTCATATTATTAGCCATATTGTGCTTA
>NW_027473711.1:0-68798 GCF_050947335.1 Megachile rotundata | reverse complement strand
ACTAAATCATATTATTAGCCATAATTATGGTTATATGACGATAGAACGACAATTACTATACTTATTACACTCACTGTTATCAAACTAACTCATATTATTAGCCATATTATGGTTATATGACCGATAGAACGACAAATACTATACTTATTACACTCACTATTATCAATCTAACTCATATTATTAGCCATATTATGGTTATATGACGATAGAACGACAATTACTATACTTATTACTTTATTATTATCAATCTAACTCATATTATTAGCATATTATGCTTATATGATCGATAGGACGACAATTACTATACTCATTACTCTTATTATTATCAATCTAACTATATTATTAGCATATTATGCTTGTATGAATCGATAGGACGACAATTACTATACTCATTACTCTTATTATTATCAATCTAACTCATATTATTAGCCATATTATGCTTGTATGATCGATAGGACGACAATTACTCTACTCATTACTCTTATTATTAACATCTAACTCATATTATAGGCATATTATGCTTATATGATCGATATAACGACAATTACTATACTTATTACTCCCATTATTATCAATCTAACTCATATTATTAGCCATATTGTGTTATATGATCGATAGAACGACAATTACTATACTTATTACTCTTATTATTATCAATCTAACTCACATTATTAGCCAAAATATGCTTATATGATCGATAGGACGACAATTACTATAATATTACTCTCATTATTATCAATCTAACTCATATTATTAGCCATATTATGCTTATATAATCGATAGGACGACCAATTACTATACTCATTACTTTATTATTATCAATCTAAATCATATTATTAGCCATATTATGCTTATATGATCGATATAACGACAATTACTCTACTTATTACCACTCACTGTTATCAAACTAACTATATTATTAGCCATATTATGGTTATATGACGATAGAACGACAATTACTATACTTATTAACTCACTATTATCAATCTAACTCATATTATTAGCCATATTATGGTGATATGACCGATAGAACGACAATTACTATACTTATTACTCTTATTATTATCATCTAACTCATATTATTAGCCATATTATGCTTATATGATCGATAGGACGACAATTACTATACTCATTACTCTTATTATTCTCAATCTAATCATATTATTAGCCATATTATGCTTATATGATCGATATAACGACAATTACTATACTTAATACCTCTCATTATTATCAATGTAACTCATATTATTAGCATATTATGGTTATATGACCGATAGAACGACAATTACTAAGCTTATTACTCTTATTATTATCAATCTAACTCATATTATTAGCCATATTATGCTTATATGATCGATAGAACGACAATTACTATACTTATTACTCTCATTATTATCAATCTAACTCATATTATTAGCCATATTATGCTTATATGATCGATAGGACGACAATTACTATACTCATTACTCTTATCATTATCAATCTAAATCATATTATTAGCATATTATGCTTATATGATCGATATACGACAATTACTATACTTATTACACTCACTGTTATCAAACTAACTCATATTATTAGCCATATTATGGTTATATGACGATAGAACGACCAATTACTATACTTATTACACTCACTGTTATCAAACTAACTCATATTATTAGCCATATTATGGTTGTATGACGATAGAACGACAATTACTATACTTATTACACTCACTATTATCAATCTAACTCATATTATTAGCCATATTATGGTTATATGACTCGATATAACGACAATTACTATACTTATTACTCTCATTATTATCATCTAACTCATATTATTAGCCATATTGTGCTTATATGATCGATAGAACGCCAATTACTCATACTTATTACTCTTATTATTATCAATCTAACTCACATATTAGCCATATTATGTTATATGATCGATAGGACGACAATTACTATACATATTACTCTCATTATTATCAATCTAACTCATATTATTAGCCACATTGTGCTTATATGATCGATAGAACGACAATTACTATACTTATTACTCTTATTATTATCAATCAACTCATATTAATAGCCATATTATGCTTATATGATCGATAGGACGACATTACTATAATCATTACTCTTATTATTATCAATCTAACTATATTATTAGCCATATTATGCTTATATAATCGATGGGACGACAATTACTATACTCATTACTCTTATTATTAATCAATCTAACTCATATTATTAGCCATATTATGCTTATATGATCGATATAACGACAATTACTATACTTATTACACTCACTATTACTCAATCTAACTCATATTATTAGCCATATTATGGTTATATGACCGATAGAAGGACAATTACTATACTTATTACTCTCATTATTATCAATCTAACTCATATTATTAGCCATATTATGCTTAAATGATCGATAGGACGACAATTACTATACTCATTACTCTCTATCATTATCACATCTAAATCATATTATTAGCCATATCATGCTTATATGATCGATAGAACGACAATTACTATACTTATTACTCTTATTATTATCAATCTAACCTCACATTATTAGCCCAAATTATGCTTATATGATCGATAGGACGACAATTACTCTACATATTACTCTCATTATTATCAATCTAACTCATATTATTAGCATATTATGCTTATATAATCGATAGGACGACAATTACTATACTCATTACTCTTATTATTATCAATCTAAATCATATTATTAGCCATATTATGCTTATATGATCGACTATAACGACAATTACTATACTTATTACACTCACTGTTATCAAACTAACTATATTATTAGCCATATTATGGTTATATGACCGATAGAACGACAATTACTATACTTATTAACTCACTATTATCAATCTAACTCATATTATTAGCCATATTATGCTTATATGACGATAGAAGGACAATTACTATACTTATTACTCTTATTATTATCAATCTAACTCACATTATTAGCCATATTATGGTGATATGACCGATAGAACGACAATTACTATACTTATTACTCTTATTATTCTCAATCTAACTCATATTATTAGCCATATTATGCTTATATGATCGATAGGACGACAATTACTATACTCATTACTCTTATTATTATCAATCTAACTCATATTATTAGCCATATTATGCTTATATGATCGATATAACGATAATTACTATACTTATTACTCTCATTATTATCAATGTAAATCATATTATTAGCCATATTATGGTTATATGACCGATAGAACGACAATTACTATGCTTATTACTCTTATTATTATCAATCTAACTCATATTATTAGCCATATTATGCTTATATGATCGATAGAACGACAATTACTATACTTATTACTCTCATTATTATCAATCTAACTCATATTATTAGCCATATTATGCTATATGATCGATAGGACGACAATTACTATACTCATTACTCTTATCATTATCAATCTAAATCATATTATTAGCCATATTATGCTTATATGATCGATATAACCGACAATTACTATACTTATTACTCTTATTATTATCAATCTAACTCATATTATTAGCCATATTATGGCTTATATGATCGATAGGACGACAATTACTATACTCATTACTCTTATTATTATCAATCTAACTCACATTATTAGCCATATTATGCTTATATGATCGATAGGACGACAATTACTATACTTATTACTCTTATTATTATCAATCTAACTCACATTATTAGCCAAATTATGCTTATATGATCGATAGGACGACAATTACTATACATATTACTCTCATTATTATCAATCTAACTCATATTATTAGCCATATTATGCTTATATAATCGATAGGACGACAATTACTATACTCATTACTTTATTATTATCAATCTAAATCATATTATTAGCCATATTATGCTTATATGATCGATATAACGACAATTACTATACTTATTACCCTCACTGTTATCAAACTAACTCATATTATTAGCATATTCTGGTTATATGACCGATAGAACGACAATTACTATACTTATTAAACTCACTATTATCAATCTAACTCATATTATTAGCCATATTATGGTGATATGACCGATAGAACGACAATTACTATACTTATTACTCTTATTATTATCATCTAACTCATATTATTAGCCATATTATGCTTATATGATGGATAGGACGACAATTACTATACTCATTACTCTTATTATATCAATCTAACTCATGTTATTAGCCATATTATGCTTATATGATCGATATAACGACAATTACTATACTTATTACTCTCATTATTATCAATGTAACTCATATTATTAGCCATATTATGGTTATATGACCGATAGAACGACAACTTACTATGCTTATTACTCTTATTATTATCAATCTAACTCATATTATTAGCCATATTATGCTTATATGATCGATAGAACGACAATTACTATACTTATTACTCTCATTATTCTCAATCTAACTCTATTATTAGCCATATTATGCTTATATGATCGATAGGACGACAATTACTATACTCATTACTCTTATCATTATCAATCTAAATCATATTATTAGCCATATTATGCTTATATGATCGATATAACGACAATTACTATACTTATTACACTCACTGTTATCAACTAACTCATATTATTAGCTATATTATGGTTATATGACGATAGAACGACAATTACTATACTTATTAAACTCACTATTATCAATCTAACTCATATTATTAGCCATATTATGCTTATATGACCGATAGAAGGACAATTACTATACTTATTACTCTTATTATTATCAATCTAACTCACATTATTAGCCAAATTAAGCTTATATGATCGATAGGACGACAATTACTATACATATTACTCTCATTATTATCAATGTAACTCATATTATTAGCCATATTATGGTTATATGACCGATAGAACGACAATTACTATGCTTATTACTCTTATTATTATCAATCTAATCATATTATTAGCCATATTATGCTTATATGATCGATATAACGACAATTACTATACTTATTACTCTCATTATTATCAATGTAACTCATATTATTAGCCATATTATGGTTATATGACCGATAGAACGACAATTACTATGCTTATTACTCTTATTATTATCAATCTAACTCATATTATTAGCCATATTATGCTTATACAATCGATAGGACGACAATTACTATACTCATTACTCTTATTATTCTCAATCTAAATCATATTATTAGCCATATTATGCTTATATGATCGATATAACGACAATTACTATACTTATTACACTCACTGTTATCAAACTAACTCATATTATTAGCCATATTATGGTTGTATGACCGATAGAACGACAATTACTATACTTATTACACTCACTATTATCAATCTAACTCATATTATTAGCCATATTATGGTTATATGATCGATATAACGACAATTACTATACTTATTACTCTCATTATTATCAATCTAACTCATATTATTAGCCATATTGTGCTTATATGATCGATAGAACGACAATTACTATACTTATTACTCTTATTATTATCAATCTAATCACATTATTAGCCATATTATGCTTATATGATCGATAGGACGACAATTACTCTACATATTACTCTTATTATTATCAATCTAACTCATATTATTAGCCATATTATGCTTGTATGATCGATAGGACGACAATTACTATACTCATTACTCTTATTATTATCAATCTAAATCATATTATTAGCCATATATGCTTATATGATCGATATAACGACAATTACTATATTATTACACTCACTGTTATCAAACCTCATATATTATTAGCCATATTATGGTTATATGACCGATAGAACGACAATTACTATACTTATTAAACACACTAATATCAATCTAACTCATATTATTAGCCATATTAAGGTGATATGACCGATAGAACGACAATTACACTACTTATTACTCTATTATTCTCAATCTAACTCATATTATCTAGCCATATTATGCTTATATGATCGATAGGACGACAATTACTATACTCATTACTCTGATATTATCCAATCTAACTCATATTATTAAGCCATATAATGCTTATATGATCGATATAACGCCAATTACTATACTTATTACTCTCATTATTATACAATGTAATCATATTATTCGCCATATAATGTTATATGACGATAGACGCCCAATTACTATACCTTATTCCACTCACTATTAACAAATCTACCTCATATTAATAGCCATATACTGGTTATATGACCGATAGAACGACAATTACTATACTTATATACATATTATTATCAATCTAATCATATTAATCGCCATATTATGCTTATATGACCGATAGCAGGACAATTCACTATACTTATTACTCTTATTATTATCCATCTAACTCACATTATTAGCCATAATATGGTGATATGACGATAGAACGACAATTACTATACATATACTTTATTATTATCAATCTAACTCATATTATTAGCCATATTATGCTTATATGATCGATAGGACGACAATTACTATACTCATACTCTATTATAACAATCTAACTATATTATTAGCCATATTATGTTATATGATCGATATAACGACCAATTACTATACTTATAACATCTATTATCAATGTAACTCAATTATTAGCCATATTATGGTTATATGACGATAGAACGACAATTACTATGCTTATACTCTTATTATTATCAATCTAACCTCATATTATTAGCCATATTATGCTTATATGAACGATAGAACGACAATTACTATACTTATTCATTCATTATATCAATCTACCTATATTATTCGCAATAAGCTTATATGATCGATAGGACGACAATTACTATACTCATTACTCATATCACTTATCAATCTAAATCATATTAATAGCCATATTATGCTTATATGATCGATATAACGACAATTACTATACTTCTTACACTCACTGTTCTCAAATAACTCATATTATTAGCCATAATATGGTTATATGACCGATAGAACGACAATTACTATACTTATTACACTCACTGTTAACAAACTAATCATATTACTTAGCCATATTATGGTTGTATGACGATAGAACGACAATTCTATACTTATTACACTCGCTATTATCAATCTAACTCATATTATTCGCCATATTATGGTTATATGATCGATATAACGACAATTACTATACTTATTAATCTTATTATTATCAATCTAACTCATATTATTAGCCATATTATGCTTATATGATCGATAGGACGACAATTACTATACTCATTACTCATATTATTATCAATCTAACTCACATTATTAGCCATATTATGCTTATATGATCGATAGGACGACAATTACTATACTTATTACTCTTATTATTATCAATCTAACTCACATTATTAGCCAAATTATGCTTATATGATCGATAGGACGACAATTACTATACATATTACTCTCATTATTATCAATCTAACTCATATTATTAGCCATATTATGCTTATATAATCGATAGGACGACAATTACTATACTCATACTCTTATTATTATCAATCTAAATCATATTATTAGCCATATTATGCTTATATGATCGATATAACGACAATTACTATACTTATTACACTCACTGTTATCAAACTAACTCATATTATTAGCCATATTATGGTTATATGACCGATAGAACGACAATTACTATACTTATTAAACTCACTATTATCAATCTAATCATATTATTAGCCATATTATGGTGATATGACCGATAGAACGACAATTACTATACTTATTACTCTTATTATTATCAATCTAACTCATATTATTAGCCATATTATGCTTATATGATCGATAGGACGACAATTACTATACTCATTACTCTTATTATTATCAATCTAACTCATATTATTAGCCATATTATGCTTATATGATCGATATAACGACAATTACTATACTTATTACTCTCATTATTATCAATGTAACTCATATTATTAGCCATATTATGGTTATATGACGATAGAACGACAATTACTATGCTTATTACTCTTATTATTATCAATCTAACTCATATTATTAGCCATATTATGCTTATATGATCGATAGAACGACAATTACTATACTTATTACTTCATTATTATCAATCTAACTCATATTATTAGCCATATTAATGCTTATATGATCGATAGGACGACAATTACTATACTCATTACTCTTATCATTATCAATCTAAATCATATTATTCGCCATATTATGCTTATATGATCGATATAACGACAATTACTATACTTATTACACTCACTGTTATCAAACTAACACATATTATAGCTATATTATGGTTATATGACCGATAGAACGACAATTACTATACTTATTAAACTCACTATTATCAATCTAACTCATATTATAGCCATATTATGCTTATATGACGATAGAAGGACAATTACTATACTTATTACTCTTATTATTATCAATCTAACTCACATTATTAGCCAAATTATGCTTATATGATCGATAGGACGACAATTACTATACATATTACTTCATTATTATCAATGTAATCATATTAATAGCCATATTATGGTTATACTGACCGATAGAACGACAATTACTATGCTTATTACTCTTATTATTATCAATCTAACTCATATTATTAGCATATTATGCTTATATGATCGATATAACGACAATTACTATACTTATTACTCTCATTATTACTCAATGTAACTCATATTATTAGCCATATTATGGTTATATGACCGATAGAACGACAATTACTATGCTTATTACTCTAATTATTATCAATCTAACTCATATTATTAGCCATATTATGCTTATACAATCGATAGGACGACAATTACTATATCATTACTCTTATTATTATCAATCTAAATCATATTATTAGCCATATTATGCTTATATGATCGATATACGACCAATTACTATACTTATTACACTCACTGTTATCAAAATAACTCATATTATTAGCCATATTAAGGTTGTATGACCGATAGAACGACAATTACTATACTTATTACACTCACTATTATCAATTAACTCATATTATTAGCCATATTATGGTTATATGATCGATATAACGACAATTACTATACTTATTACTCTCATTATTATCAATCTAACTCATATTATTAGCCATATTGTGCTATATGATCGATAGAATCGACAATTACTATACTTATTACTCTTATTATTATCAATCTAACTCACATTATTAGCCATATTATGCTTATATGATCGATAGGACGACAATTACTATACATATTACTCTTATTATTATCAATCTAACTCATATTATTAGCCATATTCTGCTTGTATGATCGATAGGACGACAATTACTATACTCATTACTCTTATTATTATCAATCTAACTCATATTATTCGGCATATTATGCTTATATGATCGATATAACGACAATTACTATACTTATTACTCTCATTATTATCAATCTAACTCATATTATTAGCCATATTGTGCTTATATGATCGATAGAACGACAATTACTATACTTATTACTCTTATTATTATCAATCTAACTCACATTATTAGCCAAATTATGTTATATGATCGATAGGACGACAATTACTATACATATTACTCTCATTATTATCAATCTAACTCATATTATTAGCCATATTATGCTTATATAATCGATAGGACGACAATTACTATACTCATTACTCTTATTATTATCAATCTAAATCATATTATTAGCCATATTATGCTTATATGATCGATATAACGACAATTACTATACTTATTACACTCACTGTTATCAAACTAACTCATATTATTAGCCATATTATGGTTATATGACCGATAGAACGACAATTACTATACTTATTAAACTCACTATTATCAATCTAACTCATATTATTAGCCATATTATGGTGATATGACGATAGAACGACAATTACTATACTTATTACTCTTATTATTATCAATCTAACTCATATTATTAGCCATATTATGCTTATATGATCGATAGGACGACAATTACTATACTCATTACTCTGATTATTATCAACTCTAACTCATATTATTAGCCATATTCTGCTTATATGATCGATATAACGACAATTACTATACTTATTACTCTCATTATTATCAATGTAACTCATATTATTAGCCATATTATGGTTATATGACCGATAGAACGACAATTACTCTACTTATTACACTCACTATTATCAATCTAACTCATATTATTAGCCATATTATGGTTATATGACCGATAGAACGACAATTACTATACTTATTACTCTTATTATTATCAATCTAACTCATATTATTAGCCATATTATGCTTATATGACCGATAGAAGGACAATTACTATACTTATTACTCTCATTATTATCAATCTAACTCATATTATTAGCCATATTATGCTTATATGATCGATAGGACGACAATTACTATACTCATTACTCTTATCATTATCAATCTAAATCATATTATTAGCCATATTATGCTTATATGATCGATACTAACGACAATTACTATACTTATTACACTCACTGTTATCAAACTAACTCATATTAATAGCCATATTATGGTTATATGACCGATAGAACGACAATTACTATACTTATTACAATCACTGTTATCAAACTAACTCATATTATTAGCCATATTATGGTTATATGACCGATAGAACCGACAATTACTATACTTATTACACTCACTATTATCAACCTAACTCATATTATTAGCCATATTATGGTTATATGACCGATAGAACGACAATTACTATACTTATTACTCTTATTATTATCAATCTAATCATATTATTAGCCATATTATGCTTATATGATCGATAGGGACGACAATTACTATATCATTACTCTTATTATTATCAATCTAACTCATATTATTAGCCATAATATGCTTGTATGATCGATAGGACGACCAATTACTATACTCATATACCTCTTTATTATTATCATCTAACTCATACTTATTAGGCATATTCTGCTTCTATGATCGATATAACGACAATTACTATACCTCTTATTATCTACAATCTTATCAATCTAACTCATATTATTAGCCATATTGTGCTTATATGATCGATAGAACGACAATTACCTATACTTATTACTCTTATTATTATCAATCTAACTCACATTATTAGCCAAATTATGCTTATATGATCGATAGGACGACAATTACTATACATATTACTCTCATTATTATCAATCTAACTCATCTTATTAGCCATATTATGCTCTATATAATCGATAGGACGACAATTACTATACTCGTTACTCTTATATATTATCAATCTAAATCATATTATTAGCCATATTATGCTTATATGATCGATATAACGACAATTACTATACTTATTACATCACTGTTATCAAACTAACTCATATTATTAGCCATATTATGGTTATATGACGATAGAACGACAATTACTATACTTATTAACTCACTATAATCAATCTAACTCATATTATTAGCCATATTATGGTGATAATGACCGATAGAACGACAATTACTATACTTATTACTCTTATTATTATCAATCTAACTCATATTATTAGCCATATTATGCTTATATGATCGATAGGACGACACTTACTATCACTCATTACTCTTATTATTATCAATCTAACTCATATTATTACGCCATATTATGTTATATGATCGATATAACGACAATTACCTATACTTATTACTCTCATTATTATCAATGTAACTCATATTATTAGCCATATTATGGTTATATGACCGATAGAACGACAATTACTATGCTTATTACTCTTATTATTATCAATCTAACTCATATTATTAGCCATATTATGCTTATATGATCGATAGAACGACAATTACTATACATATTACTCTCATTATTATCAATCTAACTCATATTATTAGCCATATTATGCTTATATGATCGATAGGACGACAATTACTATACTCATTACTCTTATCATTATCAATCTAAATCATATTATTAGCCATATTATGCTTATATGATCGATATAACGACAATTACTATACTTATTGCACTCACTGTTATCAAACTAACTCATATTATTAGCCATATTATGGTTATATGACGATAGAACGACAATTACTATACTTATTACACTCACTGTTATCAAACTAACTCATATTATTAGCATATTATGGTTGTATGACCGATAGAACGACAATTACTATACCTTATTCAATCACTATTATCAATCTAAACTCCTATTATTAGCCATATTATGGTTATATGATCGATATAACGACAATTACTATACTTATTACTCTCATTATTATCAATCTAACTCATATTATTAGCCATATTGTGCTTATATGATCGATAGAACGACAATTACTATACTTATTACTCTTATTATTAAGAGTAATAAGTATAGTAATTGTCGTTCTATCGATCATATAAGCCAATATGGGCTAATAATATGAGTCTAGATTGATAATAATGAGAGTAATAAGTATAGTAATTGTCGTTCTATCGCTCATATAACCATAATATGGCTAATAATATGAGTTAGATTGATAATAGTGAGTGTAATAAGTATAGTAATTGTCGTTCTATCGGTCATACAACCATAATATGGCTAATAATATGAGTTAGTTTGATAACAGTGAGTGTAATAAGTATAGTAATTGTCGTTCTATCGGTCATATAACCATAATATGGCTAATAATATGAGTTAGTTTGATAACAGTGAGTGCAATAAGTATAGTAATTGTCGTTATATCGATCATATAAGCATAATATGGCTAATAATATGATTTAGATTGATAATGATAAGAGTAATGAGTATAGTAATTGTCGTCCTATCGATCATATAAGATAATATGGCTAATAATATGAGTTAGATTGATAATAATGAGAGTAATAAGTATAGTAATTGTCGTTCTATCGATCATATAAGCATAATATGGCTAATAATATGAGTTAGATTGATAATAATAAGAGTAATAAGCATAGTAATTGTCGTTCTATCGGTCATATAACCATAATATGGCTAATAATATGAGTTACATTGATAATAATGAGAGTAATAAGTATAGTAATTGTCGTTATATCGATCATATAAGCATAATATGGCTAATAATATGAGTTAGATTGATAATAATAAGAGTAATGAGTATAGTAATTGTCGTCCTATCGATCATATAAGCATAATATGGCTAATAATATGAGTTAGATTGATAATAATAAGAGTAATAAGTATAGTAATTGTCGTTTCTATCGGTCATATCACCATAATATGGCTAATAATATGAGTTAGATTGATAATAGTGAGTTTAATAAGTATAGTAATTGTCGTTCTATCGGTCATATAACATAATATGGCTAATAATATGAGTTAGTTTGATAACAGTGAGTGTAATAAGTATAGTAATTGTCGTTATATCGATCATATAAGCATAATATGGCTAATAATATGATTTAGATTGATAATAATAAGAGTAACGAGTATAGTAATTGTCGTCCTATCGATTATATAAGCATAATATGGTAATATATGAGTTAGATTGATAATAATGAGAGTAATATGTATAGTAATTGTCGTCCTATCGATCATATAAGCATAATTTGGCTAATAATGTGAGTTAGATTGATAATAATAAGAGTAATAAGTATAGTAATTGTCGTTCTATCGATCATATAAGCACAATATGGCTAATAATATGAGTTAGATTGATAATAATGAGAGTAATAAGTATAGTAATTGTCGTTATATCGATCATATAAGCATAATATGCCTAATAATATGAGTTAGATTGATAATAATAAGAGTAATGAGTATAGTAATTGTCGTCCTATCCGATCATACAAGCATAATATGGCTAATAATATGAGTTAGATTGATAATAATAAGAGTAATGAGTATAGTAATTGTCGTCCTATCGATCATATAAGCATAATATGGCTAATAATATGAGTTAGATTGATAATAATAAGAGTAATAAGTATAGTAATTGTCGTTCTATCGGTCATATAACCATAATATGGCTAATAATATGAGTTAGGTTGATAATAGTGAGTGTAATAAGTATAGTAATTGTCGTTCTATCGGTCATATAACCATAATATGGCTAATAATATGAGTTAGTTTGATAACAGTGAGTGTAATAAGTATAGTAATTGTCGTTCTATCGGTCATATAACCATAATATGGCTAATAATATGAGTTAGTTTGATAACAGTGAGTGTAATAAGTATAGTAATTGTCGTTATATCGATCATATAAGCATAATATGGCTAATAATATGATTTAGATTGATAATGATAAGAGTAATGAGTATAGTAATTGTCGTCCTATCGATCATATAAGCATAATATGGCTAATAATATGAGTTAGATTGATAATAATGAGAGTAATAAGTATAGTAATTGTCCTTCTATCGGTCATATAAGCATAATATGGCTAATAATATGAGTTAGATTGATATAATAAGAGTAATAAGTATAGTAATTGTCGTTCTATCGGTCATATAACCATAATATGGCTAATAATATGAGTTAGATTGATAATAGTGAGTGTAATAAGTATAGTAATTGTCGTTCTATCGGTCATATAACCATAATATGGCTAATAATATGAGTTACATTGATAATAATGAGAGTAATAAGTATAGTAATTGTCGTTATATCGATCATATAAGCATAATATGGCTAATAATATGAGTTAGATTGATAATAATCAGAGTAATGAGTATAGTAATTGTCGTCCTATCGATCATATAAGCATAATATGGCTAATAATATGAGTTAGATTGATAATAATAAGAGTAATAAGTATAGTAATTGTCGTTCTATCGGTCATATCACCATAATATGGCTAATAATATGAGTTAGATTGATAATAGTGAGTTTAATAAGTATAGTAATTGTCGTTCTATCGGTCATATAACCATAATATGGCTAATAATATGAGTTAGTTTGATAACAGTGAGTGTAATAAGTATAGTAATTGTCGTTATATCGATCATATAAGCATAATATGGCTAATACTATGATTTAGATTGATAATAATAAGAGTAATGAGTATAGTAATTGTCGTCCTATCGATTATCTAAGCATAATATGGCTAATAATATGAGTTAGATTGATAATAATGAGAGTAATATGTATAGTAATTGTCGTCCTATCGATCATATAAGCATAATTTGGCTAATAATGTGAGTTAGATTGATAATAATAAGAGTAATAAGTATAGTAATTGTCGTTCTATCGATCATATAAGCACAATATGGCTAATAATATGAGTTAGATTGATAATAATGAGAGTAATAAGTATAGTAATTGTCGTTATATCGATCATATAAGCATAATATGCCTAATAATATGAGTTAGATTGATAATAATAAGAGTAATGAGATCTAGTAATTGTCGTCCTATCGCTCATACAAGCATAATATGGCTAATAATATGAGTTAGATTGATAATAATAAGAGTAATATGTATAGTAATTGTCGTCCTATCGATCATATAAGCATAATATGGCTAATAATGTGAGTTAGATTGATAATAATAAGAGTAATAAGTATAGTAATTGTCGTTCTATCGATCATATAAGCACAATATGGCTAATAATATGAGTTAGATTGATAATAATGAGAGTAATAAGTATAGTAATTGTCGTTATATCGATCATATAACCATAATATGGCTAATAATATGAGTTAGATTGATAATAGTGAGTGTAATAAGTATAGTAATTGTCGTTCTATCGGTCATACAACCATAATATGGCTAATAATATGAGTTAGTTTGATAACAGTGAGTGTAATAAGTATAGTAATTGTCGTTATATCGATCATATAAGCATAATATGGCTAATAATATGATTTAGATTGATAATAATAAGAGTAATGAGTATAGTAATTGTCGTCCTATCGATTGTATAAGCATAATATGGCTAATAATATGAGTTAGATTGATAATAATAAGAGTAATAAGCATAGTAATTGTCGTTCTATCGGTCATATAACCATAATATGGCTAATAATATGAGTTACATTGATAATAATGAGAGTAATAAGTATAGTAATTGTCGTTTATATCGATCATATACGATAATATGGCTAATAATATGAGTTAGATTGATAATAATAAGAGTAATAAGCATAGTAATTGTCGTTCTATCGGTCATATAACCATAATATGGCTAATAATATGAGTTACATTGATAATAATGAGAGTAATATGTATAGTAATTGTCGTCCTATCGATCATATAAGCATAATTTGGCTAATAATGTGAGTTAGATTGATAATAATAAGAGTAATCAGTATAGTAATTGTCTTCTATCGGTCATATAAGCATAATATGGCTAATAATATGAGTTAGATTGATAATAGTGAGTTTAATAAGTATAGTAATTGTCGTTCTATCGGTCATATAACCATAATATAGCTAATAATATGAGTTAGTTTGATAACAGTGAGTGTAATAAGTATAGTAATTGTCGTTATATCGATCATATAAGCATAATATGGCTAATAATATGATTTAGACTTGATAATGATAAGAGTAATGAGTATAGTAATTGTCGTCCTATCGATCATATAAGCATAATATGGCTAATAATATGAGTTAGATTGATAATAATGAGAGTAATAAGTATAGTAATTGTCGTTCTATCGATCATATAAGATAATATGCTAATAATATGAGTTAGATTGATAATAATAAGAGTAATAAGCATAGTAATTGTCGTTCTATCGGTCATATAACCATAATATGGCTAATAATATGAGTTACATTGATAATAATGAGAGTAATAAGTATAGTAATTGTCGTTATATCGATCATATAAGCATAATATGGCTAATAATATGAGTTAGATTGATAATAATAAGAGTAATGAGTATAGTAATTGTCGTCCTATCGATCATATAAGCATAATATGGCTAATAAGATGAGTTAGATTGATAATAATAAGAGTAATAAGTATAGTAATTGTCGTTCTATCGGTCATATCACCATAATATGGCTAATAATATTGAGTTAGATTGATAATAGTGAGTTTAATAAGTATAGTAATTGTCGTTCTATCGGTCTATAACCCATAATATGGCTAATAATATGAGTTAGTATGATAACAGTGAGTGTAATAAGTATAGTAATTGTCGTTATACTCGATCATATAAGCATAATATGGGCTAATAATATGATTTAGATTGATAATAATAAGAGTAATGAGTATAGTAATTGTCGTCCTATCGATTATATACGCATAATATGGCTAACTAATATGAGTTAGATTGATAATAATGAGAGTAATATGTATAGTAATTGTCGTCCTATCGATCATATAAGCATAATTTGGTAATAATGTGAGTTAGATTGATAATAATAAGAGTAATAAGTATAGTAATTGTCGTCCTATCGATCATATAAGCATAATATGGCTAATAATGTGAGTTAGATTGATAATAATAAGCAGTAATGAGTATAGTAATTGTCGTCCTATCGATCATATAAGCATAATATGGCTAATAATATGAGTTAGATTGATAATAATAAGAGTAATAAGTATAGTAATTGTCGTTATATCGATCATATAACATAATATGGCTAATAATATGAGTTAGATTGATAATAGCGAGTGTAATAAGTATAGAAATTGTCGTTCTATCGGTCATACAACCATAATATGGCTAATAATATGAGTTAGTTTGATAACAGTGAGTGTAATAAGTATAGTAATTGTCGTTCTATCGGTCATATAACCATAATATGGCTAATAATATGAGTTAGTTTGATAACAGTGAGTGTAATAAGTATAGTAATTGTCGTTATATCGATCATATAAGCATAATATGGCTAATAATATGATTTAGATGATAATGATAAGAGTAATGAGTATAGTAATTGTCGTCCTATCGATCATATAAGCATAATATGGCTAATACTATGAGTTAGATTGATAATAATGAGAGTAATAAGTATAGTAATTGTCGTTCTATCGATCATATAAGCATAATATGGCTAATAATATGAGTTAGATTGATAATAATAAGAGTATAAGCATAGTAATTGTCGTTCTATCGGTCACTATAACCATAATATGGCTAATAATATGAGTTACATTGATAATAATGAGAGTAATAAGTATAGTAATTGTCGTTATATCGATCATATAAGCATAATATGGCTAATAATATGAGTTAGATTGATAATAATAAGAGTAATGAGTATAGTAATTGTCGTCCTATCGATCATATAAGCATAATATGGCTAATAATATGAGTTAGATTGATAATAATAAGAGTAATAAGTATAGTAATTGTCGTTCTATCGGTCATATCACCATAATCTGGCTAATAATGTGAGTTAGATTGATAATAATAAGAGTAATAAGTATAGTAATTGTCCTTCTATCGGTCATATAAGCATAATATGGCTAATAATATGAGTTAGATTGATAATAATAAGAGTAATAAGTATAGTAATAGTCGTTCTATCGGTCATATAACCATACTATGGCTAATAATATGAGTTAGATTGATAATAGTGAGTGTAATAAGTATAGTAATTGTCGTTCTATCGGTCATATAACATAATATGGCTAATAATATGAGTTACATTGATAATAATGAGAGTAATAAGTATAGTAATTGTCGTTATATCGATCATATAAGCATAATATGGCTAATAATATGAGTTAGATTGATAATAATCAGAGTAATGAGTATAGTAATTGTCGTCCTATCGATCATATAAGCATATATGGCTAATAATATGAGTTAGATTGATAATAATAAGAGTAATAAGTATAGTAATTGTCGTTCTATCGGTCATATCACATAATCTGGCTAATAATATGAGTTAGATTGATAATAGTGAGTTTAATAAGTATAGTAATTGTCGTTCTATCGGTCATATAACCATAATATGGCTAATAATATGAGTTAGTTTGATAACAGTGAGTGTAATAAGTATAGTAATTGTCGTTATATCGATCATATAAGCATAATATGGCTAATAATATGATTTAGATTGATAATAATAGAGTAATGAGTATAGTAATTGTCGTCCTATCGATCATACAAGCATAATATGGCTAATAATATGAGTCTAGATTGATAATAATAAGAGTAATATGTATAGTAATTGTCGTCCTATCGATCATATAAGCATAATATGGCTAATAATGTGAGTTAGATTGATAATAATAAGAGTAATAAGTATAGTAATTGTCGTTCTATCGATCATATAAGCACACTATGGCTAATAATATGAGTTAGATTGATAATAATGAGAGTAATAAGTATAGTAATTGTCGTTATATCGATCATATAACCATAATATGGCTAATAATATGAGTTAGATTGATAATAGTGAGTGTAATAAGTATAGTAATTGTCGTTCTATCGGTCATACAACCATAATATGGCTAATAATATGAGTAGTTTGATAACAGTGAGTGTAATAAGTATAGTAATTGTCGTTATATCGATCATATAAGCATAATATGGCTAATAATATGATTTAGATTGATAATAATAAGAGTAATGAGTATAGTAATTGTCGTCCTATCGCTTGTATAAGCATAATATGGCTAATAATATGAGTTAGATTGATAATAATAAGAGTAATAAGCATAGTAATTGTCGTTCTATCGGTCATATAACCATAATATGGCTAATAATATGAGTTACATTGATAATAATGAGAGTAATAAGTATAGTAATTGTCGTTATATCGATCATATAAGCATAATATGGCTAATAATATGAGTTAGATTGATAATAATAAGAGTAATAAGCATAGTAATTGTCGTTCTATCGGTCATATAACCATAATATGGCTAATAATATGAGTTACATTGATAATAATGAGAGTAATATGTATAGTAATTGTCGTCCTATCGATCATATAAGCATAATTTGGCTAATAATGTGAGTTAGATTGATAATAATAAGAGTAATAAGTATAGTAATTGTCCTTCTATCGGTCATATAAGCATAATATGGCTAATAATATGAGTTAGATTGATAATAGTGAGTTTAATAAGTATAGTAATTGTCGTTCTATCGGTCATATAACCATAATATAGCTAATAATATGAGTTAGTTTGATAACAGTGAGTGTAATAAGTATAGTAATTGTCGTTATATCGATCATATAAGCATAATATGGCTAATAATATGATTTAGATTGATAATGATAAGAGTAATGAGTATAGTAATTGTCGTCCTATCGATCATATAAGCATAATATGGCTAATAATATGAGTTAGATTGATAATAATGAGAGTAATAAGTATAGTAATTGTCGTTCTATCGATCATATAAGCATAATATGGCTAATAATATGAGTTAGATTGATAATAATAAGAGTAATAAGCATAGTAATTGTCGTTCTATCGGTCATATAACCATAATATGGCTAATAATATGAGTTACATTGATAATAATGAGAGTAATAAGTATAGTAATTGTCGTTATATCGATCATATAAGCATAATATGGCTAATAACATGAGTTAGATTGATAATAATAAGAGTAATGAGTATAGTAATTGTCGTCCTATCCATCATATAAGCATAATATGGCTAATAATATGAGTTAGATTGATAATAATAAGAGTAATAAGTATAGTAATTGTCGTTCTATCGGTCATATCACCATAATATGGCTAATAATATGAGTTAGATTGATAATAGTGAGTTTAATAAGTATAGTAATTGTCGTTCTATCGGTCATATAACCATAATATGGCTAATAATATGAGTTAGTTTGATAACAGTGAGTGTAATAAGTATAGTAATTGTCGTTATATCGATCATATAAGCATAATATGGCTAATAATATGATTTAGATTGATAATAATAAGAGTAATGAGTATAGTAATTGTCGTCCTATCGATTATATAAGCATAATATGGCTAATAATATGAGTTAGATTGATAATAATGAGAGTAATATGTATAGTAATTGTCGTCCTATCGATCATATAAGCATAATTTGGCTAATAATGTGAGTTAGATTGATAATAATAAGAGTAATAAGTATAGTAATTGTCGTCCTATCGATCATATAAGCATAATATGGCTAATAATGTGAGTTAGATTGATAATAATAAGAGTAATGAGTATAGTAATTGTCGTCCTATCGATCATATAAGCATAATATGGCTAATAATATGAGTTAGATTGATAATAATAAGAGTAATAAGTATAGTAATTGTCGTTATATCGATCATATAAGCATAATATGGCTAATAATATGATTTAGATTGATAATGATAAGAGTAATGAGTATAGTAATTGTCGTCCTATCGATCATATAAGCATAATATGGCTAATAATATGAGTTAGATTGATAATAATGAGAGTAATAAGTATAGTAATTGTCGTTCTATCGATCATATAAGCATAATATGGCTAATAATATGAGTTAGATTGATAATAATAAGAGTAATAAGCATAGTAATTGTCGTTCTATCGGTCATATAACCATAATATGGCTAATAATATGAGTTACATTGATAATAATGAGAGTAATAAGTATAGTAATTATCGTTATATCGATCATATAAGCATAATATGGCTAATAATATGAGTTAGATTGATAATAATAAGAGTAATGAGTATAGTAATTGTCGTCCTATCGATCATATAAGCATAATATGGCTAATAATATGAGTTAGATTGATAATAATAAGAGTAATAAGTATAGTAATTGTCGTTCTATCGGTCATATCACCATAATATGGCTAATAATGTGAGTTAGATTGATAATAATAAGAGTAATAAGTATAGTAATTGTCCTTCTATCGGTCATATAAGCATAATATGGCTAATAATATGAGTTAGATTGATAATAGTGAGTTTAATAAGTATAGTAATTGTCGTTCTATCGGTCATATAACCATAATATGGCTAATAATATGAGTTAGTTTGATAACAGTGAGTGTAATAAGTATAGTAATTGTCGTTATATCGATCATATAAGCATAATATGGCTAATAATATGATTTAGATTGATAATAATAAGAGTAATGAGTATAGTAATTGTCGTCCTATCGATTATATAAGCATAATATGGCTAATAATATGAGTTAGATTGATAATAATGAGAGTAATATGTATAGTAATTGTCGTCCTATCGATCATATAAGCATAATTTGGCTAATAATGTGAGTTAGATTGATAATAATAAGAGTAATAAGTATAGTAATTGTCGTTCTATCGATCATATAAGCATGATATGGCTAATAATATGATTTAGATTGATAATGATAAGAGTAATGAGTATAGTAATTGTCGTCCTATCGATCATTTAAGCATAATATGGCTAATAATATGAGTTAGATTGATAATAATGAGAGTAATAAGTATAGTAATTGTCCTTCTATCGGTCATATAACCATAATATGGCTAATAATATGAGTTAGATTGATAATAGTGAGTGTAATAAGTATAGTAATTGTCGTTATATCGATCATATAAGCATAATATGGCTAATAATATGAGTTAGATTGATAATAATAAGAGTAATGAGTATAGTAATTGTCGTCCCATCGATTATATAAGCATAATATGGCTAATAATATGAGTTAGATTGATAATAATAAGAGTAATGATTATAGTAATTGTCGTCCTATCGATCATATAAGCATAATATGGCTAATAATATGAGTTGGATTGATAATAATAAGAGTAATAAGTATAGTAATTGTCGTTCTATCGATCATATAAGCACAATGTGGCTAATAATATGAGTTAGATTGATAATAATGAGAGTAATATGTATAGTAATTGTCGTCCTATCGATCATATAAGCATAATATGGCTAATAATGTGAGTTAGATTGATAATAATAAGAGTAATAAGTATAGTAATTGTCGTTCTATCGATCATATAAGCACAATATGGCTAATAATATGAGTTAGATTGATAATAATGAGAGTAATAAGTATAGTAATTGTCGTTATATCGATCATATAACCATAATATGGCTAATAATATGAGTTAGATTGATAATAGTGAGTGTAATAAGTATAGTAATTGTCGTTCTATCGGTCATACAACCATAATATGGCTAATAATATGAGTTAGTTTGATAACAGTGAGTGTAATAAGTATAGTAATTGTCGTTCTATCGGTCATATAACCATAATATGGCTAATAATATGAGTTAGTTTGATAACAGTGAGTGTAATAAGTATAGTAATTGTCGTTATATCGATCATATAAGCATAATATGGCTAATAATATGATTTAGATTGATAATGATAAGAGTAATGAGTATAGTAATTGTCGTCCTATCGATCATATAAGCATAATATGGCTAATAATATGAGTTAGATTGATAATAATGAGAGTAATAAGTATAGTAATTGTCGTTCTATCGATCATATAAGCATAATATGGCTAATAATATGAGTTAGATTGATAATAATAAGAGTAATAAGCATAGTAATTGTCGTTCTATCGGTCATATAACCATAATATGGCTAATAATATGAGTTACATTGATAATAATGAGAGTAATAAGTATAGTAATTGTCGTTATATCGATCATATAAGCATAATATGGCTAATAATATGAGTTAGATTGATAATAATAAGAGTAATGAGTATAGTAATTGTCGTCCTATCGATCATATAAGCATAATATGGCTAATAATATGAGTTAGATTGATAATAATAAGAGTAATAAGTATAGTAATTGTCGTTCTATCGGTCATATCACCATAATATGGCTAATAATATGAGTTAGATTGATAATAGTGAGTTTAATAAGTATAGTAATTGTCGTTCTATCGGTCATATAACCATAATATGGCTAATAATATGAGTTAGTTTGATAACAGTGAGTGTAATAAGTATAGTAATTGTCGTTATATCGATCATATAAGCATAATATGGCTAATAATATGATTTAGATTGATAATAATAAGAGTAATGAGTATAGTAATTGTCGTCCTATCGATTATATAAGCATAATATGGCTAATAATATGAGTTAGATTGATAATAATGAGAGTAATATGTATAGTAATTGTCGTCCTATCGATCATATAAGCATAATTTGGCTAATAATGTGAGTTAGATTGATAATAATAAGAGTAATAAGTATAGTAATTGTCGTTCTATCGATCATATAAGCACAATATGGCTAATAATATGAGTTAGATTGATAATAATGGGAGTAATAAGTATAGTAATTGTCGTTATATCGATCATATAAGCATAATATGCCTAATAATATGAGTTAGATTGATAATAATAAGAGTAATGAGTATAGTAATTGTCGTCCTATCGATCATACAAGCATAATATGGCTAATAATATGAGTTAGATTGATAATAATAAGAGTAATGAGTATAGTAATTGTCGTCCTATCGATCATACAAGCATAATATGGCTAATAATATGAGTTAGATTGATAATAATAAGAGTAATGAGTATAGTAATTGTCGTCCTATCGATCATATAAGCATAATATGGCTAATAATATGAGTTAGATTGATAATAATAAGAGTAATAAGTATAGTAATTGTCGTTCTATCGGTCATATAACCATAATATGGCTAATAATATGAGTTAGATTGATAATAGTGAGTGTAATAAGTATAGTAATTGTCGTTCTATCGGTCATATAACCATAATATGGCTAATAATATGAGTTAGTTTGATAACAGTGAGTGTAATAAGTATAGTAATTGTCGTTCTATCGGTCATATAACCATAATATGGCTAATAATATGAGTTAGTTTGATAACAGTGAGTGTAATAAGTATAGTAATTGTCGTTATATCGATCATATAAGCATAATATGGCTAATAATATGATTTAGATTGATAATGATAAGAGTAATGAGTATAGTAATTGTCGTCCTATCGATCATATAAGCATAATATGGCTAATAATATGAGTTAGATTGATAATAATGAGAGTAATAAGTATAGTAATTGTCCTTCTATCGGTCATATAAGCATAATATGGCTAATAATATGAGTTAGATTGATAATAATAAGAGTAATAAGTATAGTAATTGTCGTTCTATCGGTCATATAACCATAATATGGCTAATAATATGAGTTAGATTGATAATAGTGAGTGTAATAAGTATAGTAATTGTCGTTCTATCGGTCATATAACCATAATATGGCTAATAATATGAGTTAGTTTGATAACAGTGAGTGTAATAAGTATAGTAATTGTCGTTATATCGATCATATAACCATAATATGGCTAATAATATGAGTTAGTTTGATAACAGTGAGTGTAATAAGTATAGTAATTGTCGTTATATCGATCATATAAGCATAATATGGCTAATAATATGATTTAGATTGATAATGATAAGAGTAATGAGTATAGTAATTGTCGTCCTATCGATCATATAAGCATAATATGGCTAATAATATGAGTTGGATTGATAATAATAAGAGTAATAAGTATAGTAATTGTCGTCCCATCGATTATATAAGCATAATATGGCTAATAATATGAGTTAGATTGATAATAATAAGAGTAATGATTATAGTAATTGTCGTCCTATCGATCATATAAGCATAATATGGCTAATAATATGAGTTGGATTGATAATAATAAGAGTAATAAGTATAGTAATTGTCGTTCTATCGATCATATAAGCACAATGTGGCTAATAATATGAGTTAGATTGATAATAGTGAGTGTAATAAGTATAGTAATTGTCGTTCTATCGGTCATATAACCATAATATGGCCAATAATATGAGTTAGTTTCATAACAGTGAGTGTAATAAGTATAGTAATTGTCGTTATATCGATCGTATAAGCATAATATGGCTAATAATATGATTTAGATTGATAATGATAAGAGTAATGAGTATAGTAATTGTCGTCCTATCGATCATATACGCATAATATGGCTAATAATATGAGTTAGTTTGATAACAGTGAGTGTAATAAGTATAGTAATTGTCGTTCTATCGGTCATATAACCATAATATGGCTAATAATATGAGTTAGTTTGATAACAGTGAGTGTAATAAGTATAGTAATTGTCGTTATATCGATCATATAAGCATAATATGGCTAATAATATGATTTAGATTGATAATAGTGAGTGTAATAAGTATAGTAATTGTCGTTATATCGATCATATAAGCATAATATGGCTAATAATATGAGTTAGATTGATAATAATAAGAGTAATGAGTATAGTAATTGTCGTCCCATCGATTATATAAGCATAATATGGCTAATAATATGAGTTAGATTGATAATAATAAGAGTAATGATTATAGTAATTGTCGTCCTATCGATCATATAAGCATAATATGGCTAATAATATGAGTTGGATTGATAATAATAAGAGTAATAAGTATAGTAATTGTCGTCCTATCGATCATATAAGCATAATATGGCTAATAATATGAGTTAGATTGATAATAATAAGAGTAATGAGTATAGTAATTGTCGTCCTATCGATCATATAAGCATAATATGGCTAATAATATGAGTTAGATTGATAATAATAAGAGTAATAAGTATAGTAATTGTCGTTCTATCGGTCAAATAACCATAATATGGCTAATAATATGAGTTAGATTGATAACAGTGAGTGTAATAAGTATAGTAATTGTCGTTATATCGATCATATAAGCATAATATGGCTAATAATATGATTTAGATTGATAATGATAAGAGTAATGAGTATAGTAATTGTCGTCCTATCGATCATATAAGCATAATATGGCTAATAATATGAGTTAGATTGATAATAATGAGAGTAATAAGTATAGTAATTGTCCTTCTATCGGTCATATAACCATAATATGGCTAATAATATGAGTTAGTTTGATAACAGTGAGTGTAATAAGTATAGTAATTGTCGTTCTATCGGTCACATAACCATAATATGGCTAATAATATGAGTTAGTTTGATAACAGTGAGTGTAATAAGTATAGTAATTGTCGTTATATCGATCATATAAGCATGATATGGCTAATAATATGATTTAGATTGATAATGATAAGAGTAATGAGTATAGTAATTGTCGTCCTATCGATCATTTAAGCATAATATGGCTAATAATATGAGTTAGATTGATAATAATGAGAGTAATAAGTATAGTAATTGTCCTTCTATCGGTCATATAACCATAATATGGCTAATAATATGAGTTAGATTGATAATAGTGAGTGTAATAAGTATAGTAATTGTCGTTATATCGATCATATAAGCATAATATGGCTAATAATATGATTTAGATTGATAATGATAAGAGTAATGAGTATAGTAATTGTCGTCCTATCGATCATATAAGCATAATATGGCTAATAATATGAGTTAGATTGATAATAATGAGAGCAATAAGTATAGTAATTGTCGTTCTATCGATCATATAAGCATAATATGGCTAATAATATGAGTTAGATTGATAATAATAAGAGTAATAAGCTTAGTAACTGTCGTTCTATCGGTCATATAACCATAATATGGCTAATAATATGAGTTACATTGATAATAATGAGAGTAATAAGTATAGTAATTGTCGTTGTATCGATCATATAAGCATAATATGGCTAATAATATGAGTTAGATTGATAATAATAAGAGTAATGAGTATAGTAATTGTCGTCCTATCGATCATATAAGCATAATATGGCTAATAATATGAGTTAGATTGATAATAATAAGAGTAATAGGTATAGTAATTGTCGTTCTATCGGTCATATCACCATAATATGGCTAATAATATGAGTTAGATTGATAATAGTGAGTGTAATAAGTATAGTAATTGTCGTTCTATCGGTCATATAACCATAATATGGCTAATAATATGAGTTAGTTTGATAACAGTGAGTGTAATAAGTATAGTAATTGTCGTTATATCGATCATATAAGCATAATATGGCTAATAATATGATTTAGATTGATAATAATAAGAGTAATGAGTATAGTAATTGTCGTCCCATCGATTATATAAGCATAATATGGCTAATAATATGAGTTAGATTGATAATAATAAGAGTAATGATTATAGTAATTGTCGTCCTATCGATCATATAAGCATAATATGGCTAATAATATGAGTTGGATTGATAATAATAAGAGTAATAAGTATAGTAATTGTCGTTCTATCGATCATATAAGCACAATGTGGCTAATAATATGAGTTAGATTGATAATAGTGAGTGTAATAAGTATAGTAATTGTCGTTCTATCGGTCATATAACCATAATATGGCCAATAATATGAGTTAGTTTCATAACAGTGAGTGTAATAAGTATAGTAATTGTCGTTATATCGATCGTATAAGCATAATATGGCTAATAATATGATTTAGATTGATAATGATAAGAGTAATGAGTATAGTAATTGTCGTCCTATCGATCATATACGCATAATATGGCTAATAATATGAGTTAGTTTGATAACAGTGAGTGTAATAAGTATAGTAATTGTCGTTCTATCGGTCATATAACCATAATATGGCTAATAATATGAGTTAGTTTGATAACAGTGAGTGTAATAAGTATAGTAATTGTCGTTATATCGATCATATAAGCATAATATGGCTAATAATATGATTTAGATTGATAATGATAAGAGTAATGAGTATAGTAATTGTCGTCCTATCGATCATATAAGCATAATATGGCTAATAATATGAGTTAGATTGATAATAATGAGAGTAATAAGTATAGTAATTGTCCTTCTATCGGTCATATAACCATAATATGGCTAATAATATGAGTTAGTTTGATAACAGTGAGTGTAATAAGTATAGTAATTGTCGTTCTATCGGTCATATAACCATAATATGGCTAATAATATGAGTTAGTTTGATAACAGTGAGTGTAATAAGTATAGTAATTGTCGTTATATCGATCATATAAGCATGATATGGCTAATAATATGATTTAGATTGATAATGATAAGAGTAATGAGTATAGTAATTGTCGTCCTATCGATCATTTAAGCATAATATGGCTAATAATATGAGTTAGATTGATAATAATGAGAGTAATAAGTATAGTAATTGTCCTTCTATCGGTCATATAACCATAATATGGCTAATAATATGAGTTAGATTGATAATAGTGAGTGTAATAAGTATAGTAATTGTCGTTATATCGATCATATAAGCATAATATGGCTAATAATATGAGTTAGATTGATAATAATAAGAGAAATGAGTATAGTAATTGTCGTCCCATCGATTATATAAGCATAATATGGCTAATAATATGAGTTAGATTGATAATAATAAGAGTAATGATTATAGTAATTGTCGTCCTATCGATCATATAAGCATAATATGGCTAATAATATGAGTTGGATTGATAATAATAAGAGTAATAAGTATAGTAATTGTCGTTCTATCGATCATATAAGCACAATGTGGCTAATAATATGAGTTAGATTGATAATAATGAGAGTAATATGTATAGTAATTGTCGTCCTATCGATCATATAAGCATAATATGGCTAATAATATGAGTTAGATTGATAATAATAAGAGTAATAAGTATAGTAATTGTCGTTCTATCGATCATATAAGCACAATATGGCTAATAATATGAGTTAGATTGATAATAATGAGAGTAATAAGTATAGTAATTGTCGTTATATCGATCATATAACCATAATATGGCTAATAATATGAGTTAGATTGATAATAGTGAGTGTAATAAGTATAGTAATTGTCGTTCTATCGGTCATACAACCATAATATGGCTAATAATATGAGTTAGTTTGATAACAGTGAGTGTAATAAGTATAGTAATTGTCGTTATATCGATCATATAAGCATAATATGGCTAATAATATGATTTAGATTGATAATGATAAGAGTAATGAGTATAGTAATTGTCGTCCTATCGATCATATAAGCATAATATGGCTAATAATATGAGTTAGATTGATAATAATGAGAGTAATAAGTATAGTAATTGTCGTTCTATCGATCATATAAGCATAATATGGCTAATAATATGAGTTAGATTGATAATAATAAGAGTAATAAGCATAGTAATTGTCGTTCTATCGGTCATATAACCATAATATGGCTAATAATATGAGTTACATTGATAATAATGAGAGTAATAAGTATAGTAATTGTCGTTATATCGATCATATAAGCATAATATGGCTAATAATATGAGTTAGATTGATAATAATAAGAGTAATGAGTATAGTAATTGTCGTCCTATCGATCATATAAGCATAATATGGCTAATAATATGAGTTAGATTGATAATAATAAGAGTAATAAGTATAGTAATTGTCGTTCTATCGGTCATATCACCATAATATGGCTAATAATATGAGTTAGATTGATAATAGTGAGTTTAATAAGTATAGTAATTGTCGTTCTATCGGTCATATAACCATAATATGGCTAATAATATGAGTTAGTTTGATAACAGTGAGTGTAATAAGTATAGTAATTGTCGTTATATCGATCATATAAGCATAATATGGCTAATAATATGATTTAGATTGATAATAATAAGAGTAATGAGTATAGTAATTGTCGTCCTATCGATTATATAAGCATAATATGGCTAATAATATGAGTTAGATTGATAATAATGAGAGTAATATGTATAGTAATTGTCGTCCTATCGATCATATAAGCATAATTTGGCTAATAATGTGAGTTAGATTGATAATAATAAGAGTAATAAGTATAGTAATTGTCGTTCTATCGATCATATAAGCACAATATGGCTAATAATATGAGTTAGATTGATAATAATGAGAGTAATAAGTATAGTAATTGTCGTTATATCGATCATATAAGCATAATATGCCTAATAATATGAGTTAGATTGATAATAATAAGAGTAATGAGTATAGTAATTGTCGTCCTATCGATCATACAAGCATAATATGGCTAATAATATGAGTTAGATTGATAATAATAAGAGTAATGAGTATAGTAATTGTCGTCCTATCGATCATACAAGCATAATATGGCTAATAATATGAGTTAGATTGATAATAATAAGAGTAATGAGTATAGTAATTGTCGTCCTATCGATCATATAAGCATAATATGGCTAATAATATGAGTTAGATTGATAATAATAAGAGTAATAAGTATAGTAATTGTCGTTCTATCGGTCATATAACCATAATATGGCTAATAATATGAGTTAGATTGATAATAGTGAGTGTAATAAGTATAGTAATTGTCGTTCTATCGGTCACATAACCATAATATGGCTAATAATATGAGTTAGTTTGATAACAGTGAGTGTAATAAGTATAGTAATTGTCGTTATATCGATCATATAAGCATGATATGGCTAATAATATGATTTAGATTGATAATGATAGTAGTAATGAGTATAGTAATTGTCGTCCTATCGATCATTTAAGCATAATATGGCTAATAATATGAGTTAGATTGATAATAATGAGAGTAATAAGTATAGTAATTGTCCTTCTATCGGTCATATAACCATAATATGGCTAATAATATGAGTTAGATTGATAATAGTGAGTGTAATAAGTATAGTAATTGTCGTTATATCGATCATATAAGCATAATATGGCTAATAATATGAGTTAGATTGATAATAATAAGAGTAATGAGTATAGTAATTGTCGTCCCATCGATTATATAAGCATAATATGGCTAATAATATGAGTTAGATTGATAATAATAAGAGTAATGATTATAGTAATTGTCGTCCTATCGATCATATAAGCATAATATGGCTAATAATATGAGTTGGATTGATAATAATAAGAGTAATAAGTATAGTAATTGTCGTTCTATCGATCATATAAGCACAATGTGGCTAATAATATGAGTTAGATTGATAATAATGAGAGTAATATGTATAGTAATTGTCGTCCTATCGATCATATAAGCATAATATGGCTAATAATGTGAGTTAGATTGATAATAATAAGAGTAATAAGTATAGTAATTGTCGTTCTATCGATCATATAAGCACAATATGGCTAATAATATGAGTTAGATTGATAATAATGAGAGTAATAAGTATAGTAATTGTCGTTATATCGATCATATAACCATAATATGGCTAATAATATGAGTTAGATTGATAATAGTGAGTGTAATAAGTATAGTAATTGTCGTTCTATCGGTCATACAACCATAATATGGCTAATAATATGAGTTAGTTTGATAACAGTGAGTGTAATAAGTATAGTAATTGTCGTTCTATCGGTCATATAACCATAATATGGCTAATAATATGAGTTAGTTTGATAACAGTGAGTGTAATAAGTATAGTAATTGTCGTTATATCGATCATATAAGCATAATATGGCTAATAATATGATTTAGATTGATAATGATAAGAGTAATGAGTATAGTAATTGTCGTCCTATCGATCATATAAGCATAATATGGCTAATAATATGAGTTAGATTGATAATAATGAGAGTAATAAGTATAGTAATTGTCGTTCTATCGATCATATAAGCATAATATGGCTAATAATATGAGTTAGATTGATAATAATAAGAGTAATAAGCATAGTAATTGTCGTTCTATCGGTCATATAACCATAATATGGCTAATAATATGAGTTACATTGATAATAATGAGAGTAATAAGTATAGTAATTGTCGTTATATCGATCATATAAGCATAATATGGCTAATAATATGAGTTAGATTGATAATAATAAGAGTAATGAGTATAGTAATTGTCGTCCTATCGATCATATAAGCATAATATGGCTAATAATATGAGTTAGATTGATAATAATGAGAGTAATATGTATAGTAATTGTCGTCCTATCGATCATATAAGCATAATTTGGCTAATAATGTGAGTTAGATTGATAATAATAAGAGTAATAAGTATAGTAATTGTCGTTCTATCGATCATATAAGCACAATATGGCTAATAATATGAGTTAGATTGATAATAATGAGAGTAATAAGTATAGTAATTGTCGTTCTATCGGTCATATAACCATAATATGGCTAATAATATGAGTTAGATTGATAATAGTGAGTGTAATAAGTATAGTAATTGTCGTTCTATCGGTCATATAACCATAATATGGCTAATAATATGAGTTAGTTTGATAACAGTGAGTGTAATAAGTATAGTAATTGTCGTTATGTCGATCATATAACCATAATATGGCTAATAATATGAGTTAGTTTGATAACAGTGAGTGTAATAAGTATAGTAATTGTCGTTATATCGATCATATAAGCATAATATGGCTAATAATATGATTTAGATTGATAATGATAAGAGTAATGAGTATAGTAATTGTCGTCCTATCGATCATATAAGCATAATATGGCTAATAATATGAGTTGGATTGATAATAATAAGAGTAATGATTATAGTAATTGTCGTCCTATCGATCATATAAGCATAATATGGCTAATAATATGAGTTGGATTGATAATAATAAGAGTAATAAGTATAGTAATTGTCGTTCTATCGATCATATAAGCACAATGTGGCTAATAATATGAGTTAGATTGATAATAGTGAGTGTAATAAGTATAGTAATTGTCGTTCTATCGGTCATATAACCATAATATGGCCAATAATATGAGTTAGTTTCATAACAGTGAGTGTAATAAGTATAGTAATTGTCGTTATATCGATCGTATAAGCATAATATGGCTAATAATATGATTTAGATTGATAATGATAAGAGTAATGAGTATAGTAATTGTCGTCCTATCGATCATATACGCATAATATGGCTAATAATATGAGTTAGTTTGATAACAGTGAGTGTAATAAGTATAGTAATTGTCGTTCTATCGGTCATATAACCATAATATGGCTAATAATATGAGTTAGTTTGATAACAGTGAGTGTAATAAGTATAGTAATTGTCGTTATATCGATCATATAAGCATAATATGGCTAATAATATGATTTAGATTGATAATAGTGAGTGTAATAAGTATAGTAATTGTCGTTATATCGATCATATAAGCATAATATGGCTAATAATATGAGTTAGATTGATAATAATAAGAGTAATGAGTATAGTAATTGTCGTCCCATCGATTATATAAGCATAATATGGCTAATAATATGAGTTAGATTGATAATAATAAGAGTAATGATTATAGTAATTGTCGTCCTATCGATCATATAAGCATAATATGGCTAATAATATGAGTTGGATTGATAATAATAAGAGTAATAAGTATAGTAATTGTCGTCCTATCGATCATATAAGCACAATATGGCTAATAATATGAGTTAGATTGATAATAATAAGAGTAATGAGTATAGTAATTGTCGTCCTATCGATCATATAAGCATAATATGGCTAATAATATGAGTTAGATTGATAATAATAAGAGTATTGAGTATAGTAATTGTCGTTCTATCGGTCATATAACCACAATATGGCTAATAATATGAGTTAGATTGATAATAATGAGAGTAATAAGTATAGTAATTGTCGTTATATCGATCATATAAGCATAATATGCCTAATAATATGAGTTAGATTGATAATAATAAGAGTAATGAGTATAGTAATTGTCGTCCTATCGATCATATAAGCATAATATGGCTAATAATATGAGTTAGATTGATAATAATAAGAGTAATGAGTATAGTAATTGTCGTCCTATCGATCATATAAGCATAATATGGCTAATAATATGAGTTAGATTGATAATAATAAGAGTATTGAGTATAGTAATTGTCGTTCTATCGGTCATATAACCACAATATGGCTAATAATATGAGTTAGATTGATAATAATGAGAGTAATAAGTATAGTAATTGTCGTTATATCGATCATATAAGCATAATATGCCTAATAATATGAGTTAGATTGATAATAATAAGAGTAATGAGTATAGTAATTGTCGTCCTATCGATCATATAAGCATAATATGGCTAATAATATGAGTTAGATTGATAATAATAAGAGTAATGAGTATAGTAATTGTCGTCCTATCGATCATATAAGCATAATATGGCTAATAATATGAGTTAGATTGATAATAATAAGAGTAATAAGTATAGTAATTGTCGTTCTATCGATCATATAAGCACAATGTGGCTAATAATATGAGTTAGATTGATAATAATGAGAGTAATATGTATAGTAATTGTCGTCCTATCGATCATATAAGCATAATATGGCTAATAATGTGAGTTAGATTGATAATAATAAGAGTAATAAGTATAGTAATTGTCGTTCTATCGATCATATAAGCACAATATGGCTAATAATATGAGTTAGATTGATAATAATGAGAGTAATAAGTATAGTAATTGTCGTTATATCGATCATATAACCATAATATGGCTAATAATATGAGTTAGATTGATAATAGTGAGTGTAATAAGTATAGTAATTGTCGTTCTATCGGTCATACAACCATAATATGGCTAATAATATGAGTTAGTTTGATAACAGTGAGTGTAATAAGTATAGTAATTGTCGTTCTATCGGTCATATAACCATAATATGGCTAATAATATGAGTTAGTTTGATAACAGTGAGTGTAATAAGTATAGTAATTGTCGTTATATCGATCATATAAGCATAATATGGCTAATAATATGATTTAGATTGATAATGATAAGAGTAATGAGTATAGTAATTGTCGTCCTATCGATCATATAAGCATAATATGGCTAATAATATGAGTTAGATTGATAATAATGAGAGTAATAAGTATAGTAATTGTCGTTCTATCGATCATATAAGCATAATATGGCTAATAATATGAGTTAGATTGATAATAATAAGAGTAATAAGCATAGTAATTGTCGTTCTATCGGTCATATAACCATAATATGGCTAATAATATGAGTTACATTGATAATAATGAGAGTAATAAGTATAGTAATTGTCGTTATATCGATCATATAAGCATAATATGGCTAATAATATGAGTTAGATTGATAATAATAAGAGTAATGAGTATAGTAATTGTCGTCCTATCGATCATATAAGCATAATATGGCTAATAATATGAGTTAGATTGATAATAATGAGAGTAATATGTATAGTAATTGTCGTCCTATCGATCATATAAGCATAATTTGGCTAATAATGTGAGTTAGATTGATAATAATAAGAGTAATAAGTATAGTAATTGTCGTTCTATCGATCATATAAGCACAATATGGCTAATAATATGAGTTAGATTGATAATAATGAGAGTAATAAGTATAGTAATTGTCGTTCTATCGGTCATATAACCATAATATGGCTAATAATATGAGTTAGTTTGATAACAGTGAGTGTAATAAGTATAGTAATTGTCGTTATATCGATCATATAAGCATAATATGGCTAATAATATGATTTAGATTGATAATAATAAGAGTAATGAGTATAGTAATTGTCGTCCTATCGATTATATAAGCATAATATGGCTAATAATATGAGTTAGATTGATAATAATGAGAGTAATGAGTATAGTAATTGTCGTCCTATCGATCATATAAGCATAATATGGCTAATAATATGAGTTAGATTGATAATAATAAGAGTAATAAGTATAGTAATTGTCGTTCTATCGATCATATAAGCACAATGTGGCTAATAATATGAGTTAGATTGATAATAATGAGAGTAATATGTATAGTAATTGTCGTCCTATCGATCATATAAGCATAATATGGCTAATAATGTGAGTTAGATTGATAATAATAAGAGTAATAAGTATAGTAATTGTCGTTCTATCGATCATATAAGCACAATATGGCTAATAATATGAGTTAGATTGATAATAATGAGAGTAATAAGTATAGTAATTGTCGTTATATCGATCATATAACCATAATATGGCTAATAATATGAGTTAGATTGATAATAGTGAGTGTAATAAGTATAGTAATTGTCGTTCTATCGGTCATACAACCATAATATGGCTAATAATATGAGTTAGTTTGATAACAGTGAGTGTAATAAGTATAGTAATTGTCGTTCTATCGGTCATATAACCATAATATGGCTAATAATATGAGTTAGTTTG
Source organism: Megachile rotundata (assembly GCF_050947335.1). Classification (NCBI taxonomy): domain Eukaryota; kingdom Metazoa; phylum Arthropoda; class Insecta; order Hymenoptera; family Megachilidae; genus Megachile; species Megachile rotundata. The sequence continues at coordinate 31,927 of NW_027473711.1, read as the reverse complement.
ATAACAGTGAGTGTAATAAGTATAGTAATTGTCGTTATATCGATCATATAAGCATAATATGGCTAATAATATGATTTAGATTGATAATGATAAGAGTAATGAGTATAGTAATTGTCGTCCTATCGATCATATAAGCATAATATGGCTAATAATATGAGTTAGATTGATAATAATGAGAGTAATAAGTATAGTAATTGTCGTTCTATCGATCATATAAGCATAATATGGCTAATAATATGAGTTAGATTGATAATAATAAGAGTAATAAGCATAGTAATTGTCGTTCTATCGGTCATATAACCATAATATGGCTAATAATATGAGTTACATTGATAATAATGAGAGTAATAAGTATAGTAATTGTCGTTATATCGATCATATAAGCATAATATGGCTAATAATATGAGTTAGATTGATAATAATAAGAGTAATGAGTATAGTAATTGTCGTCCTATCGATCATATAAGCATAATATGGCTAATAATATGAGTTAGATTGATAATAATGAGAGTAATATGTATAGTAATTGTCGTCCTATCGATCATATAAGCATAATTTGGCTAATAATGTGAGTTAGATTGATAATAATAAGAGTAATAAGTATAGTAATTGTCGTTCTATCGATCATATAAGCACAATATGGCTAATAATATGAGTTAGATTGATAATAATGAGAGTAATAAGTATAGTAATTGTCGTTCTATCGGTCATATAACCATAATATGGCTAATAATATGAGTTAGTTTGATAACAGTGAGTGTAATAAGTATAGTAATTGTCGTTATATCGAACATATAAGCATAATATGGCTAATAATATGATTTAGATTGATAATAATAAGAGTAATGAGTATAGTAATTGTCGTCCTATCGATTATATAAGCATAATATGGCTAATAATATGAGTTAGATTGATAATAATGAGAGTAATATGTATAGTAATTGTCGTCCTATCGATCATATAAGCATAATTTGGCTAATAATGTGAGTTAGATTGATAATAATAAGAGTAATAAGTATAGTAATTGTCGTTCTATCGATCATATAAGCACAATATGGCTAATAATATGAGTTAGATTGATAATAATGAGAGTAATAAGTATAGTAATTGTCGTTATATCGATCATATAAGCATAATATGCCTAATAATATGAGTTAGATTGATAATAATAAGAGTAATGAGTATAGTAATTGTCGTCCTATCGATCATACAAGCATAATATGGCTAATAATATGAGTTAGATTGATAATAATAAGAGTAATGAGTATAGTAATTGTCGTCCTATCGATCATATAAGCATAATATGGCTAATAATATGAGTTAGATTGATAATAATAAGAGTAATAAGTATAGTAATTGTCGTTCTATCGGTCATATAACCATAATATGGCTAATAATATGAGTTAGATTGATAATAGTGAGTGTAATAAGTATAGTAATTGTCGTTCTATCGGTCATATAACCATAATATGGCTAATAATATGAGTTAGTTTGATAACAGTGAGTGTAATAAGTATAGTAATTGTCGTTCTATCGGTCATATAACCATAATATGGCTAATAATATGAGTTAGTTTGATAACAGTGGGTGTAATAAGTATAGTAATTGTCGTTATATCGATCATATAAGCATAATATGGCTAATAATATGATTTAGATTGATAATGATAAGAGTAATGAGTATAGTAATTGTCGTCCTATCGATCATATAAGCATAATATGGCTAATAATATGAGTTAGATTGATAATAATGAGAGTAATAAGTATAGTAATTGTCCTTCTATCGGTCATATAAGCATAATATGGCTAATAATATGAGTTAGATTGATAATAATAAGAGTAATAAGTATAGTAATTGTCGTTCTATCGGTCATATAACCATAATATGGCTAATAATATGAGTTAGATTGATAATAGTGAGTGTAATAAGTATAGTAATTGTCGTTCTATCGGTCATATAACCATAATATGGCTAATAATATGAGTTAGTTTGATAACAGTGAGTGTAATAAGTATAGTAATTGTCGTTATGTCGATCATATAACCATAATATGGCTAATAATATGAGTTAGTTTGATAACAGTGAGTGTAATAAGTATAGTAATTGTCGTTATATCGATCATATAAGCATAATATGGCTAATAATATGATTTAGATTGATAATGATAAGAGTAATGAGTATAGTAATTGTCGTCCTATCGATCATATAAGCATAATATGGCTAATAATATGAGTTGGATTGATAATAATAAGAGTAATGATTATAGTAATTGTCGTCCTATCGATCATATAAGCATAATATGGCTAATAATATGAGTTGGATTGATAATAATAAGAGTAATAAGTATAGTAATTGTCGTTCTATCGATCATATAAGCACAATGTGGCTAATAATATGAGTTAGATTGATAATAGTGAGTGTAATAAGTATAGTAATTGTCGTTCTATCGGTCATATAACCATAATATGGCCAATAATATGAGTTAGTTTCATAACAGTGAGTGTAATAAGTATAGTAATTGTCGTTATATCGATCGTATAAGCATAATATGGCTAATAATATGATTTAGATTGATAATGATAAGAGTAATGAGTATAGTAATTGTCGTCCTATCGATCATATACGCATAATATGGCTAATAATATGAGTTAGTTTGATAACAGTGAGTGTAATAAGTATAGTAATTGTCGTTCTATCGGTCATATAACCATAATATGGCTAATAATATGAGTTAGTTTGATAACAGTGAGTGTAATAAGTATAGTAATTGTCGTTATATCGATCATATAAGCATAATATGGCTAATAATATGATTTAGATTGATAATAGTGAGTGTAATAAGTATAGTAATTGTCGTTATATCGATCATATAAGCATAATATGGCTAATAATATGAGTTAGATTGATAATAATAAGAGTAATGAGTATAGTAATTGTCGTCCCATCGATTATATAAGCATAATATGGCTAATAATATGAGTTAGATTGATAATAATAAGAGTAATGATTATAGTAATTGTCGTCCTATCGATCATATAAGCATAATATGGCTAATAATATGAGTTGGATTGATAATAATAAGAGTAATAAGTATAGTAATTGTCGTCCTATCGATCATATAAGCACAATATGGCTAATAATATGAGTTAGATTGATAATAATAAGAGTAATGAGTATAGTAATTGTCGTCCTATCGATCATATAAGCATAATATGGCTAATAATATGAGTTAGATTGATAATAATAAGAGTATTGAGTATAGTAATTGTCGTTCTATCGGTCAAATAACCATAATATGGCTAATAATATGAGTTAGATTGATAACAGTGAGTGTAATAAGTATAGTAATTGTCGTTATATCGATCATATAAGCATAATATGGCTAATAATATGATTTAGATTGATAATGATAAGAGTAATGAGTATAGTAATTGTCGTCCTATCGATCATATAAGCATAATATGGCTAATAATATGAGTTAGATTGATAATAATGAGAGTAATAAGTATAGTAATTGTCCTTCTATCGGTCATATAACCATAATATGGCTAATAATATGAGTTAGTTTGATAACAGTGAGTGTAATAAGTATAGTAATTGTCGTTCTATCGGTCACATAACCATAATATGGCTAATAATATGAGTTAGTTTGATAACAGTGAGTGTAATAAGTATAGTAATTGTCGTTATATCGATCATATAAGCATGATATGGCTAATAATATGATTTAGATTGATAATGATAAGAGTAATGAGTATAGTAATTGTCGTCCTATCGATCATTTAAGCATAATATGGCTAATAATATGAGTTAGATTGATAATAATGAGAGTAATAAGTATAGTAATTGTCCTTCTATCGGTCATATAACCATAATATGGCTAATAATATGAGTTAGATTGATAATAGTGAGTGTAATAAGTATAGTAATTGTCGTTCTATCGGTCATATAACCATTATATGGCTAATAATATGAGTTAGTTTGATAACAGTGAGTGTAATAAGTATAGTAATTGTCGTTCTATCGGTCATATAACCATAATATGGCTAATAATATGAGTTAGTTTGATAACAGTGAGTGTAATAAGTATAGTAATTGTCGTTATATCGATCATATAAGCATAATATGGCTAATAATATGATTTAGATTGATAATGATAAGAGTAATGAGTATAGTAATTGTCGTCCTATCGATCATATAAGCATAATATGGCTAATAATATGAGTTAGATTGATAATAATGAGAGTAATAAGTATAGTAATTGTCCTTCTATCGGTCATATAACCATAATATGGCTAATAATATGAGTTAGATTGATAATAGTGAGTGTAATAAGTATAGTAATTGTCGTTCTATCGGTCATATAACCATAATATGGCCAATAATATGAGTTAGTTTGATAACAGTGAGTGTAATAAGTATAGTAATTGTCGTTATATCGATCATATAAGCATAATATGGCTAATAATATGATTTAGATTGATAATGATAAGAGTAATGAGTATAGTAATTGTCGTGCTATCGGTCATATAACCATAATATGGCTAATAATATGAGTTAGATTGATAACAGTGAGTGTAATAAGTATAGTAATTGTCGTTCTATCGGTCATATAACCATAATATGGCTAATAATATGAGTTAGTTTGATAACAGTGAGTGTAATAAGTATAGTAATTGTCGTTATATCGATCATATAAGCATAATATGGCTAATAATATGATTTAGATTGATAATGATAAGAGTAATGAGTATAGTAATTGTCGTCCTATCGATCATATAAGCATAATATGGCTAATAATATGAGTTAGATTGATAATAATGAGAGCAATAAGTATAGTAATTGTCGTTCTATCGATCATATAAGCATAATATGGCTAATAATATGAGTTAGATTGATAATAATAAGAGTAATAAGCTTAGTAACTGTCGTTCTATCGGTCATATAACCATAATATGGCTAATAATATGAGTTACATTGATAATAATGAGAGTAATAAGTATAGTAATTGTCGTTGTATCGATCATATAAGCATAATATGGCTAATAATATGAGTTAGATTGATAATAATAAGAGTAATGAGTATAGTAATTGTCGTCCTATCGATCATATAAGCATAATATGGCTAATAATATGAGTTAGATTGATAATAATGAGAGTAATAAGTATAGTAATTGTCCTTCTATCGGTCATATAACCATAATATGGCTAATAATATGAGTTAGATTGATAATAGTGAGTGTAATAAGTATAGTAATTGTCGTTCTATCGGTCATATAACCATAATATGGCCAATAATATGAGTTAGTTTGATAACAGTGAGTGTAATAAGTATAGTAATTGTCGTTATATCGATCATATAAGCATAATATGGCTAATAATATGATTTAGATTGATAATGATAAGAGTAATGAGTATAGTAATTGTCGTGCTATCGGTCATATAACCATAATATGGCTAATAATATGAGTTAGATTGATAACAGTGAGTGTAATAAGTATAGTAATTGTCGTTCTATCGGTCATATAACCATAATATGGCTAATAATATGAGTTAGTTTGATAACAGTGAGTGTAATAAGTATAGTAATTGTCGTTATATCGATCATATAAGCATAATATGGCTAATAATATGATTTAGATTGATAATGATAAGAGTAATGAGTATAGTAATTGTCGTCCTATCGATCATATAAGCATAATATGGCTAATAATATGAGTTAGATTGATAATAATGAGAGCAATAAGTATAGTAATTGTCGTTCTATCGATCATATAAGCATAATATGGCTAATAATATGAGTTAGATTGATAATAATAAGAGTAATAAGCTTAGTAACTGTCGTTCTATCGGTCATATAACCATAATATGGCTAATAATATGAGTTACATTGATAATAATGAGAGTAATAAGTATAGTAATTGTCGTTGTATCGATCATATAAGCATAATATGGCTAATAATATGAGTTAGATTGATAATAATAAGAGTAATGAGTATAGTAATTGTCGTCCTATCGATCATATAAGCATAATATGGCTAATAATATGAGTTAGATTGATAATAATAAGAGTAATAGGTATAGTAATTGTCGTTCTATCGGTCATATCACCATAATATGGCTAATAATATGAGTTAGATTGATAATAGTGAGTGTAATAAGTATAGTAATTGTCGTTCTATCGGTCATATAACCATAATATGGCTAATAATATGAGTTAGTTTGATAACAGTGAGTGTAATAAGTATAGTAATTGTCGTTATATCGATCATATAAGCATAATATGGCTAATAATATGATTTAGATTGATAATAATAAGAGTAATGAGTATAGTAATTGTCGTCCCATCGATTATATAAGCATAATATGGCTAATAATATGAGTTAGATTGATAATAATAAGAGTAATGATTATAGTAATTGTCGTCCTATCGATCATATAAGCATAATATGGCTAATAATATGAGTTGGATTGATAATAATAAGAGTAATAAGTATAGTAATTGTCGTTCTATCGATCATATAAGCACAATGTGGCTAATAATATGAGTTAGATTGATAATAGTGAGTGTAATAAGTATAGTAATTGTCGTTCTATCGGTCATATAACCATAATATGGCCAATAATATGAGTTAGTTTCATAACAGTGAGTGTAATAAGTATAGTAATTGTCGTTATATCGATCGTATAAGCATAATATGGCTAATAATATGATTTAGATTGATAATGATAAGAGTAATGAGTATAGTAATTGTCGTCCTATCGATCATATACGCATAATATGGCTAATAATATGAGTTAGTTTGATAACAGTGAGTGTAATAAGTATAGTAATTGTCGTTCTATCGGTCATATAACCATAATATGGCTAATAATATGAGTTAGTTTGATAACAGTGAGTGTAATAAGTATAGTAATTGTCGTTATATCGATCATATAAGCATAATATGGCTAATAATATGATTTAGATTGATAATGATAAGAGTAATGAGTATAGTAATTGTCGTCCTATCGATCATATAAGCATAATAGGGCTAATAATATGAGTTAGATTGATAATAATGAGAGTAATAAGTATAGTAATTGTCCTTCTATCGGTCATATAACCATAATATGGCTAATAATATGAGTTAGTTTGATAACAGTGAGTGTAATAAGTATAGTAATTGTCGTTCTATCGGTCATATAACCATAATATGGCTAATAATATGAGTTAGTTTGATAACAGTGAGTGTAATAAGTATAGTAATTGTCGTTATATCGATCATATAAGCATGATATGGCTAATAATATGATTTAGATTGATAATGATAAGAGTAATGAGTATAGTAATTGTCGTCCTATCGATCATATAAGCATAATAGGGCTAATAATATGAGTTAGATTGATAATAATGAGAGTAATAAGTATAGTAATTGTCCTTCTATCGGTCATATAACCATAATATGGCTAATAATATGAGTTAGTTTGATAACAGTGAGTGTAATAAGTATAGTAATTGTCGTTCTATCGGTCATATAACCATAATATGGCTAATAATATGAGTTAGTTTGATAACAGTGAGTGTAATAAGTATAGTAATTGTCGTTCTATCGGTCATATAACCATAATATGGCTAATAATATGAGTTAGTTTGATAACAGTGAGTGTAATAAGTATAGTAATTGTCGTTATATCGATCATATAAGCATAATATGGCTAATAATATGATTTAGATTGATAATGATAAGAGTAATGAGTATAGTAATTGTCGTCCTATCGATCATATAAGCATAATATGGCTAATAATATGAGTTAGATTGATAATAATGAGAGCAATAAGTATAGTAATTGTCGTTCTATCGATCATATAAGCATAATATGGCTAATAATATGAGTTAGATTGATAATAATAAGAGTAATAAGCTTAGTAACTGTCGTTCTATCGGTCATATAACCATAATATGGCTAATAATATGAGTTACATTGATAATAATGAGAGTAATAAGTATAGTAATTGTCGTTGTATCGATCATATAAGCATAATATGGCTAATAATATGAGTTAGATTGATAATAATAAGAGTAATGAGTATAGTAATTGTCGTCCTATCGATCATATAAGCATAATATGGCTAATAATATGAGTTAGATTGATAATAATAAGAGTAATAGGTATAGTAATTGTCGTTCTATCGGTCATATCACCATAATATGGCTAATAATATGAGTTAGATTGATAATAGTGAGTGTAATAAGTATAGTAATTGTCGTTCTATCGGTCATATAACCATAATATGGCTAATAATATGAGTTAGTTTGATAACAGTGAGTGTAATAAGTATAGTAATTGTCGTTATATCGATCATATAAGCATAATATGGCTAATAATATGATTTAGATTGATAATAATAAGAGTAATGAGTATAGTAATTGTCGTCCCATCGATTATATAAGCATAATATGGCTAATAATATGAGTTAGATTGATAATAATAAGAGTAATGATTATAGTAATTGTCGTCCTATCGATCATATAAGCATAATATGGCTAATAATATGAGTTGGATTGATAATAATAAGAGTAATAAGTATAGTAATTGTCGTTCTATCGATCATATAAGCACAATGTGGCTAATAATATGAGTTAGATTGATAATAGTGAGTGTAATAAGTATAGTAATTGTCGTTCTATCGGTCATATAACCATAATATGGCCAATAATATGAGTTAGTTTCATAACAGTGAGTGTAATAAGTATAGTAATTGTCGTTATATCGATCGTATAAGCATAATATGGCTAATAATATGATTTAGATTGATAATGATAAGAGTAATGAGTATAGTAATTGTCGTCCTATCGATCATATACGCATAATATGGCTAATAATATGAGTTAGTTTGATAACAGTGAGTGTAATAAGTATAGTAATTGTCGTTCTATCGGTCATATAACCATAATATGGCTAATAATATGAGTTAGTTTGATAACAGTGAGTGTAATAAGTATAGTAATTGTCGTTATATCGATCATATAAGCATAATATGGCTAATAATATGATTTAGATTGATAATGATAAGAGTAATGAGTATAGTAATTGTCGTCCTATCGATCATATAAGCATAATAGGGCTAATAATATGAGTTAGATTGATAATAATGAGAGTAATAAGTATAGTAATTGTCCTTCTATCGGTCATATAACCATAATATGGCTAATAATATGAGTTAGTTTGATAACAGTGAGTGTAATAAGTATAGTAATTGTCGTTCTATCGGTCATATAACCATAATATGGCTAATAATATGAGTTAGTTTGATAACAGTGAGTGTAATAAGTATAGTAATTGTCGTTATATCGATCATATAAGCATGATATGGCTAATAATATGATTTAGATTGATAATAATAAGAGTAATGAGTATAGTAATTGTCGTCCCATCGATTATATAAGCATAATATGGCTAATAATATGAGTTAGATTGATAATAATAAGAGTAATGATTATAGTAATTGTCGTCCTATCGATCATATAAGCATAATATGGCTAATAATATGAGTTGGATTGATAATAATAAGAGTAATAAGTATAGTAATTGTCGTTCTATCGATCATATAAGCACAATGTGGCTAATAATATGAGTTAGATTGATAATAATGAGAGTAATATGTATAGTAATTGTCGTCCTATCGATCATATAAGCATAATATGGCTAATAATATGAGTTAGATTGATAATAATAAGAGTAATAAGTATAGTAATTGTCGTTCTATCGATCATATAAGCACAATATGGCTAATAATATGAGTTAGATTGATAATAATGAGAGTAATAAGTATAGTAATTGTCGTTATATCGATCATATAACCATAATATGGCTAATAATATGAGTTAGATTGATAATAGTGAGTGTAATAAGTATAGTAATTGTCGTTCTATCGGTCATACAACCATAATATGGCTAATAATATGAGTTAGTTTGATAACAGTGAGTGTAATAAGTATAGTAATTGTCGTTATATCGATCATATAAGCATAATATGGCTAATAATATGATTTAGATTGATAATGATAAGAGTAATGAGTATAGTAATTGTCGTCCTATCGATCATATAAGCATAATATGGCTAATAATATGAGTTAGATTGATAATAATGAGAGTAATAAGTATAGTAATTGTCGTTCTATCGATCATATAAGCATAATATGGCTAATAATATGAGTTAGATTGATAATAATAAGAGTAATAAGCATAGTAATTGTCGTTCTATCGGTCATATAACCATAATATGGCTAATAATATGAGTTACATTGATAATAATGAGAGTAATAAGTATAGTAATTGTCGTTATATCGATCATATAAGCATAATATGGCTAATAATATGAGTTAGATTGATAATAATAAGAGTAATGAGTATAGTAATTGTCGTCCTATCGATCATATAAGCATAATATGGCTAATAATATGAGTTAGATTGATAATAATAAGAGTAATAAGTATAGTAATTGTCGTTCTATCGGTCATATCACCATAATATGGCTAATAATATGAGTTAGATTGATAATAGTGAGTTTAATAAGTATAGTAATTGTCGTTCTATCGGTCATATAACCATAATATGGCTAATAATATGAGTTAGTTTGATAACAGTGAGTGTAATAAGTATAGTAATTGTCGTTATATCGATCATATAAGCATAATATGGCTAATAATATGATTTAGATTGATAATAATAAGAGTAATGAGTATAGTAATTGTCGTCCTATCGATTATATAAGCATAATATGGCTAATAATATGAGTTAGATTGATAATAATGAGAGTAATATGTATAGTAATTGTCGTCCTATCGATCATATAAGCATAATTTGGCTAATAATGTGAGTTAGATTGATAATAATAAGAGTAATAAGTATAGTAATTGTCGTTCTATCGATCATATAAGCACAATATGGCTAATAATATGAGTTAGATTGATAATAATGAGAGTAATAAGTATAGTAATTGTCGTTATATCGATCATATAAGCATAATATGCCTAATAATATGAGTTAGATTGATAATAATAAGAGTAATGAGTATAGTAATTGTCGTCCTATCGATCATACAAGCATAATATGGCTAATAATATGAGTTAGATTGATAATAATAAGAGTAATGAGTATAGTAATTGTCGTCCTATCGATCATACAAGCATAATATGGCTAATAATATGAGTTAGATTGATAATAATAAGAGTAATGAGTATAGTAATTGTCGTCCTATCGATCATATAAGCATAATATGGCTAATAATATGAGTTAGATTGATAATAATAAGAGTAATAAGTATAGTAATTGTCGTTCTATCGGTCATATAACCATAATATGGCTAATAATATGAGTTAGATTGATAATAGTGAGTGTAATAAGTATAGTAATTGTCGTTCTATCGGTCACATAACCATAATATGGCTAATAATATGAGTTAGTTTGATAACAGTGAGTGTAATAAGTATAGTAATTGTCGTTATATCGATCATATAAGCATGATATGGCTAATAATATGATTTAGATTGATAATGATAGGAGTAATGAGTATAGTAATTGTCGTCCTATCGATCATTTAAGCATAATATGGCTAATAATATGAGTTAGATTGATAATAATGAGAGTAATAAGTATAGTAATTGTCCTTCTATCGGTCATATAACCATAATATGGCTAATAATATGAGTTAGATTGATAATAGTGAGTGTAATAAGTATAGTAATTGTCGTTATATCGATCATATAAGCATAATATGGCTAATAATATGAGTTAGATTGATAATAATAAGAGTAATGAGTATAGTAATTGTCGTCCCATCGATTATATAAGCATAATATGGCTAATAATATGAGTTAGATTGATAATAATAAGAGTAATGATTATAGTAATTGTCGTCCTATCGATCATATAAGCATAATATGGCTAATAATATGAGTTGGATTGATAATAATAAGAGTAATAAGTATAGTAATTGTCGTTCTATCGATCATATAAGCACAATGTGGCTAATAATATGAGTTAGATTGATAATAATGAGAGTAATATGTATAGTAATTGTCGTCCTATCGATCATATAAGCATAATATGGCTAATAATGTGAGTTAGATTGATAATAATAAGAGTAATTAGTATAGTAATTGTCGTTCTATCGATCATATAAGCACAATATGGCTAATAATATGAGTTAGATTGATAATAATGAGAGTAATAAGTATAGTAATTGTCGTTATATCGATCATATAACCATAATATGGCTAATAATATGAGTTAGATTGATAATAGTGAGTGTAATAAGTATAGTAATTGTCGTTCTATCGGTCATACAACCATAATATGGCTAATAATATGAGTTAGTTTGATAACAGTGGGTGTAATAAGTATAGTAATTGTCGTTCTATCGGTCATATAACCATAATATGGCTAATAATATGAGTTAGTTTGATAACAGTGAGTGTAATAAGTATAGTAATTGTCGTTATATCGATCATATAAGCATAATATGGCTAATAATATGATTTAGATTGATAATGATAAGAGTAATGAGTATAGTAATTGTCGTCCTATCGATCATATAAGCATAATATGGCTAATAATATGAGTTAGATTGATAATAATGAGAGTAATAAGTATAGTAATTGTCGTTCTATCGATCATATAAGCATAATATGGCTAATAATATGAGTTAGATTGATAATAATAAGAGTAATAAGCATAGTAATTGTCGTTCTATCGGTCATATAACCATAATATGGCTAATAATATGAGTTACATTGATAATAATGAGAGTAATAAGTATAGTAATTGTCGTTATATCGATCATATAAGCATAATATGGCTAATAATATGAGTTAGATTGATAATAATAAGAGTAATGAGTATAGTAATTGTCGTCCTATCGATCATATAAGCATAATATGGCTAATAATATGAGTTAGATTGATAATAATGAGAGTAATATGTATAGTAATTGTCGTCCTATCGATCATATAAGCATAATTTGGCTAATAATGTGAGTTAGATTGATAATAATAAGAGTAATAAGTATAGTAATTGTCGTTCTATCGATCATATAAGCACAATATGGCTAATAATATGAGTTAGATTGATAATAATGAGAGTAATAAGTATAGTAATTGTCGTTCTATCGGTCATATAACCATAATATGGCTAATAATATGAGTTAGTTTGATAAGAGTGAGTGTAATAAGTATAGTAATTGTCGTTATATCGATCATATAAGCATAATATGGCTAATAATATGATTTAGATTGATAATAATAAGAGTAATGAGTATAGTAATTGTCGTCCTATCGATTATATAAGCATAATATGGCTAATAATATGAGTTAGATTGATAATAATGAGAGTAATATGTATAGTAATTGTCGTCCTATCGATCATATAAGCATAATTTGGCTAATAATGTGAGTTAGATTGATAATAATAAGAGTAATAAGTATAGTAATTGTCGTTCTATCGATCATATAAGCACAATATGGCTAATAATATGAGTTAGATTGATAATAATGAGAGTAATAAGTATAGTAATTGTCGTTATATCGATCATATAAGCATAATATGCCTAATAATATGAGTTAGATTGATAATAATAAGAGTAATGAGTATAGTAATTGTCGTCCTATCGATCATACAAGCATAATATGGCTAATAATATGAGTTAGATTGATAATAATAAGAGTAATGAGTATAGTAATTGTCGTCCTATCGATCATATAAGCATAATATGGCTAATAATATGAGTTAGATTGATAATAATAAGAGTAATAAGTATAGTAATTGTCGTTCTATCGGTCATATAACCATAATATGGCTAATAATATGAGTTAGATTGATAATAGTGAGTGTAATAAGTATAGTAATTGTCGTTCTATCGGTCATATAACCATAATATGGCTAATAATATGAGTTAGTTTGATAACAGTGAGTGTAATAAGTATAGTAATTGTCGTTCTATCGGTCATATAACCATAATATGGCTAATAATATGAGTTAGTTTGATAACAGTGGGTGTAATAAGTATAGTAATTGTCGTTATATCGATCATATAAGCATAATATGGCTAATAATATGATTTAGATTGATAATGATAAGAGTAATGAGTATAGTAATTGTCGTCCTATCGATCATATAAGCATAATATGGCTAATAATATGAGTTAGATTGATAATAATGAGAGTAATAAGTATAGTAATTGTCCTTCTATCGGTCATATAAGCATAATATGGCTAATAATATGAGTTAGATTGATAATAATAAGAGTAATAAGTATAGTAATTGTCGTTCTATCGGTCATATAACCATAATATGGCTAATAATATGAGTTAGATTGATAATAGTGAGTGTAATAAGTATAGTAATTGTCGTTCTATCGGTCATATAACCATAATATGGCTAATAATATGAGTTAGTTTGATAACAGTGAGTGTAATAAGTATAGTAATTGTCGTTATGTCGATCATATAACCATAATATGGCTAATAATATGAGTTAGTTTGATAACAGTGAGTGTAATAAGTATAGTAATTGTCGTTATATCGATCATATAAGCATAATATGGCTAATAATATGATTTAGATTGATAATGATAAGAGTAATGAGTATAGTAATTGTCGTCCTATCGATCATATAAGCATAATATGGCTAATAATATGAGTTGGATTGATAATAATAAGAGTAATGATTATAGTAATTGTCGTCCTATCGATCATATAAGCATAATATGGCTAATAATATGAGTTGGATTGATAATAATAAGAGTAATAAGTATAGTAATTGTCGTTCTATCGATCATATAAGCACAATGTGGCTAATAATATGAGTTAGATTGATAATAGTGAGTGTAATAAGTATAGTAATTGTCGTTCTATCGGTCATATAACCATAATATGGCCAATAATATGAGTTAGTTTCATAACAGTGAGTGTAATAAGTATAGTAATTGTCGTTATATCGATCGTATAAGCATAATATGGCTAATAATATGATTTAGATTGATAATGATAAGAGTAATGAGTATAGTAATTGTCGTCCTATCGATCATATACGCATAATATGGCTAATAATATGAGTTAGTTTGATAACAGTGAGTGTAATAAGTATAGTAATTGTCGTTCTATCGGTCATATAACCATAATATGGCTAATAATATGAGTTAGTTTGATAACAGTGAGTGTAATAAGTATAGTAATTGTCGTTATATCGATCATATAAGCATAATATGGCTAATAATATGATTTAGATTGATAATAGTGAGTGTAATAAGTATAGTAATTGTCGTTATATCGATCATATAAGCATAATATGGCTAATAATATGAGTTAGATTGATAATAATAAGAGTAATGAGTATAGTAATTGTCGTCCCATCGATTATATAAGCATAATATGGCTAATAATATGAGTTAGATTGATAATAATAAGAGTAATGATTATAGTAATTGTCGTCCTATCGATCATATAAGCATAATATGGCTAATAATATGAGTTGGATTGATAATAATAAGAGTAATAAGTATAGTAATTGTCGTCCTATCGATCATATAAGCACAATATGGCTAATAATATGAGTTAGATTGATAATAATAAGAGTAATGAGTATAGTAATTGTCGTCCTATCGATCATATAAGCATAATATGGCTAATAATATGAGTTAGATTGATAATAATAAGAGTATTGAGTATAGTAATTGTCGTTCTATCGGTCATATAACCACAATATGGCTAATAATATGAGTTAGATTGATAATAATGAGAGTAATAAGTATAGTAATTGTCGTTATATCGATCATATAAGCATAATATGCCTAATAATATGAGTTAGATTGATAATAATAAGAGTAATGAGTATAGTAATTGTCGTCCTATCGATCATATAAGCATAATATGGCTAATAATATGAGTTAGATTGATAATAATAAGAGTAATGAGTATAGTAATTGTCGTCCTATCGATCATATAAGCATAATATGGCTAATAATATGAGTTAGATTGATAATAATAAGAGTAATAAGTATAGTAATTGTCGTTCTATCGATCATATAAGCACAATGTGGCTAATAATATGAGTTAGATTGATAATAATGAGAGTAATATGTATAGTAATTGTCGTCCTATCGATCATATAAGCATAATATGGCTAATAATGTGAGTTAGATTGATAATAATAAGAGTAATAAGTATAGTAATTGTCGTTCTATCGATCATATAAGCACAATATGGCTAATAATATGAGTTAGATTGATAATAATGAGAGTAATAAGTATAGTAATTGTCGTTATATCGATCATATAACCATAATATGGCTAATAATATGAGTTAGATTGATAATAGTGAGTGTAATAAGTATAGTAATTGTCGTTCTATCGGTCATACAACCATAATATGGCTAATAATATGAGTTAGTTTGATAACAGTGAGTGTAATAAGTATAGTAATTGTCGTTCTATCGGTCATATAACCATAATATGGCTAATAATATGAGTTAGTTTGATAACAGTGAGTGTAATAAGTATAGTAATTGTCGTTATATCGATCATATAAGCATAATATGGCTAATAATATGATTTAGATTGATAATGATAAGAGTAATGAGTATAGTAATTGTCGTCCTATCGATCATATAAGCATAATATGGCTAATAATATGAGTTAGATTGATAATAATGAGAGTAATAAGTATAGTAATTGTCGTTCTATCGATCATATAAGCATAATATGGCTAATAATATGAGTTAGATTGATAATAATAAGAGTAATAAGCATAGTAATTGTCGTTCTATCGGTCATATAACCATAATATGGCTAATAATATGAGTTACATTGATAATAATGAGAGTAATAAGTATAGTAATTGTCGTTATATCGATCATATAAGCATAATATGGCTAATAATATGAGTTAGATTGATAATAATAAGAGTAATGAGTATAGTAATTGTCGTCCTATCGATCATATAAGCATAATATGGCTAATAATATGAGTTAGATTGATAATAATGAGAGTAATATGTATAGTAATTGTCGTCCTATCGATCATATAAGCATAATTTGGCTAATAATGTGAGTTAGATTGATAATAATAAGAGTAATAAGTATAGTAATTGTCGTTCTATCGATCATATAAGCACAATATGGCTAATAATATGAGTTAGATTGATAATAATGAGAGTAATAAGTATAGTAATTGTCGTTCTATCGGTCATATAACCATAATATGGCTAATAATATGAGTTAGTTTGATAACAGTGAGTGTAATAAGTATAGTAATTGTCGTTATATCGATCATATAAGCATAATATGGCTAATAATATGATTTAGATTGATAATAATAAGAGTAATGAGTATAGTAATTGTCGTCCTATCGATTATATAAGCATAATATGGCTAATAATATGAGTTAGATTGATAATAATGAGAGTAATATGTATAGTAATTGTCGTCCTATCGATCATATAAGCATAATTTGGCTAATAATGTGAGTTAGATTGATAATAATAAGAGTAATAAGTATAGTAATTGTCGTTCTATCGATCATATAAGCACAATATGGCTAATAATATGAGTTAGATTGATAATAATGAGAGTAATAAGTATAGTAATTGTCGTTATATCGATCATATAAGCATAATATGCCTAATAATATGAGTTAGATTGATAATAATAAGAGTAATGAGTATAGTAATTGTCGTCCTATCGATCATACAAGCATAATATGGCTAATAATATGAGTTAGATTGATAATAATAAGAGTAATGAGTATAGTAATTGTCGTCCTATCGATCATATAAGCATAATATGGCTAATAATATGAGTTAGATTGATAATAATAAGAGTAATAAGTATAGTAATTGTCGTTCTATCGGTCATATAACCATAATATGGCTAATAATATGAGTTAGATTGATAATAGTGAGTGTAATAAGTATAGTAATTGTCGTTCTATCGGTCATATAACCATAATATGGCTAATAATATGAGTTAGTTTGATAACAGTGAGTGTAATAAGTATAGTAATTGTCGTTCTATCGGTCATATAACCATAATATGGCTAATAATATGAGTTAGTTTGATAACAGTGGGTGTAATAAGTATAGTAATTGTCGTTATATCGATCATATAAGCATAATATGGCTAATAATATGATTTAGATTGATAATGATAAGAGTAATGAGTATAGTAATTGTCGTCCTATCGATCATATAAGCATAATATGGCTAATAATATGAGTTAGATTGATAATAATGAGAGTAATAAGTATAGTAATTGTCCTTCTATCGGTCATATAAGCATAATATGGCTAATAATATGAGTTAGATTGATAATAATAAGAGTAATAAGTATAGTAATTGTCGTTCTATCGGTCATATAACCATAATATGGCTAATAATATGAGTTAGATTGATAATAGTGAGTGTAATAAGTATAGTAATTGTCGTTCTATCGGTCATATAACCATAATATGGCTAATAATATGAGTTAGTTTGATAACAGTGAGTGTAATAAGTATAGTAATTGTCGTTATGTCGATCATATAACCATAATATGGCTAATAATATGAGTTAGTTTGATAACAGTGAGTGTAATAAGTATAGTAATTGTCGTTATATCGATCATATAAGCATAATATGGCTAATAATATGATTTAGATTGATAATGATAAGAGTAATGAGTATAGTAATTGTCGTCCTATCGATCATATAAGCATAATATGGCTAATAATATGAGTTGGATTGATAATAATAAGAGTAATGATTATAGTAATTGTCGTCCTATCGATCATATAAGCATAATATGGCTAATAATATGAGTTGGATTGATAATAATAAGAGTAATAAGTATAGTAATTGTCGTTCTATCGATCATATAAGCACAATGTGGCTAATAATATGAGTTAGATTGATAATAGTGAGTGTAATAAGTATAGTAATTGTCGTTCTATCGGTCATATAACCATAATATGGCCAATAATATGAGTTAGTTTCATAACAGTGAGTGTAATAAGTATAGTAATTGTCGTTATATCGATCGTATAAGCATAATATGGCTAATAATATGATTTAGATTGATAATGATAAGAGTAATGAGTATAGTAATTGTCGTCCTATCGATCATATACGCATAATATGGCTAATAATATGAGTTAGTTTGATAACAGTGAGTGTAATAAGTATAGTAATTGTCGTTCTATCGGTCATATAACCATAATATGGCTAATAATATGAGTTAGTTTGATAACAGTGAGTGTAATAAGTATAGTAATTGTCGTTATATCGATCATATAAGCATAATATGGCTAATAATATGAGTTAGATTGATAATAATAAGAGTAATGAGTATAGTAATTGTCGTCCCATCGATTATATAAGCATAATATGGCTAATAATATGAGTTAGATTGATAATAATAAGAGTAATGATTATAGTAATTGTCGTCCTATCGATCATATAAGCATAATATGGCTAATAATATGAGTTGGATTGATAATAATAAGAGTAATAAGTATAGTAATTGTCGTTCTATCGATCATATAAGCACAATGTGGCTAATAATATGAGTTAGATTGATAATAATGAGAGTAATATGTATAGTAATTGTCGTCCTATCGATCATATAAGCATAATATGGCTAATAATATGAGTTAGATTGATAATAATAAGAGTAATAAGTATAGTAATTGTCGTTCTATCGATCATATAAGCACAATATGGCTAATAATATGAGTTAGATTGATAATAATGAGAGTAATAAGTATAGTAATTGTCGTTATATCGATCATATAACCATAATATGGCTAATAATATGAGTTAGATTGATAATAGTGAGTGTAATAAGTATAGTAATTGTCGTTCTATCGGTCATACAACCATAATATGGCTAATAATATGAGTTAGTTTGATAACAGTGAGTGTAATAAGTATAGTAATTGTCGTTATATCGATCATATAAGCATAATATGGCTAATAATATGATTTAGATTGATAATGATAAGAGTAATGAGTATAGTAATTGTCGTCCTATCGATCATATAAGCATAATATGGCTAATAATATGAGTTAGATTGATAATAATGAGAGTAATAAGTATAGTAATTGTCGTTCTATCGATCATATAAGCATAATATGGCTAATAATATGAGTTAGATTGATAATAATAAGAGTAATAAGCATAGTAATTGTCGTTCTATCGGTCATATAACCATAATATGGCTAATAATATGAGTTACATTGATAATAATGAGAGTAATAAGTATAGTAATTGTCGTTATATCGATCATATAAGCATAATATGGCTAATAATATGAGTTAGATTGATAATAATAAGAGTAATGAGTATAGTAATTGTCGTCCTATCGATCATATAAGCATAATATGGCTAATAATATGAGTTAGATTGATAATAATAAGAGTAATAAGTATAGTAATTGTCGTTCTATCGGTCATATCACCATAATATGGCTAATAATATGAGTTAGATTGATAATAGTGAGTTTAATAAGTATAGTAATTGTCGTTCTATCGGTCATATAACCATAATATGGCTAATAATATGAGTTAGTTTGATAACAGTGAGTGTAATAAGTATAGTAATTGTCGTTATATCGATCATATAAGCATAATATGGCTAATAATATGATTTAGATTGATAATAATAAGAGTAATGAGTATAGTAATTGTCGTCCTATCGATTATATAAGCATAATATGGCTAATAATATGAGTTAGATTGATAATAATGAGAGTAATATGTATAGTAATTGTCGTCCTATCGATCATATAAGCATAATTTGGCTAATAATGTGAGTTAGATTGATAATAATAAGAGTAATAAGTATAGTAATTGTCGTTCTATCGATCATATAAGCACAATATGGCTAATAATATGAGTTAGATTGATAATAATGAGAGTAATAAGTATAGTAATTGTCGTTATATCGATCATATAAGCATAATATGCCTAATAATATGAGTTAGATTGATAATAATAAGAGTAATGAGTATAGTAATTGTCGTCCTATCGATCATACAAGCATAATATGGCTAATAATATGAGTTAGATTGATAATAATAAGAGTAATGAGTATAGTAATTGTCGTCCTATCGATCATACAAGCATAATATGGCTAATAATATGAGTTAGATTGATAATAATAAGAGTAATGAGTATAGTAATTGTCGTCCTATCGATCATATAAGCATAATATGGCTAATAATATGAGTTAGATTGATAATAATAAGAGTAATAAGTATAGTAATTGTCGTTCTATCGGTCATATAACCATAATATGGCTAATAATATGAGTTAGATTGATAATAGTGAGTGTAATAAGTATAGTAATTGTCGTTCTATCGGTCACATAACCATAATATGGCTAATAATATGAGTTAGTTTGATAACAGTGAGTGTAATAAGTATAGTAATTGTCGTTATATCGATCATATAAGCATGATATGGCTAATAATATGATTTAGATTGATAATGATAGGAGTAATGAGTATAGTAATTGTCGTCCTATCGATCATTTAAGCATAATATGGCTAATAATATGAGTTAGATTGATAATAATGAGAGTAATAAGTATAGTAATTGTCCTTCTATCGGTCATATAACCATAATATGGCTAATAATATGAGTTAGATTGATAATAGTGAGTGTAATAAGTATAGTAATTGTCGTTATATCGATCATATAAGCATAATATGGCTAATAATATGAGTTAGATTGATAATAATAAGAGTAATGAGTATAGTAATTGTCGTCCCATCGATTATATAAGCATAATATGGCTAATAATATGAGTTAGATTGATAATAATAAGAGTAATGATTATAGTAATTGTCGTCCTATCGATCATATAAGCATAATATGGCTAATAATATGAGTTGGATTGATAATAATAAGAGTAATAAGTATAGTAATTGTCGTTCTATCGATCATATAAGCACAATGTGGCTAATAATATGAGTTAGATTGATAATAATGAGAGTAATATGTATAGTAATTGTCGTCCTATCGATCATATAAGCATAATATGGCTAATAATGTGAGTTAGATTGATAATAATAAGAGTAATAAGTATAGTAATTGTCGTTCTATCGATCATATAAGCACAATATGGCTAATAATATGAGTTAGATTGATAATAATGAGAGTAATAAGTATAGTAATTGTCGTTATATCGATCATATAACCATAATATGGCTAATAATATGAGTTAGATTGATAATAGTGAGTGTAATAAGTATAGTAATTGTCGTTCTATCGGTCATACAACCATAATATGGCTAATAATATGAGTTAGTTTGATAACAGTGAGTGTAATAAGTATAGTAATTGTCGTTCTATCGGTCATATAACCATAATATGGCTAATAATATGAGTTAGTTTGATAACAGTGAGTGTAATAAGTATAGTAATTGTCGTTATATCGATCATATAAGCATAATATGGCTAATAATATGATTTAGATTGATAATGATAAGAGTAATGAGTATAGTAATTGTCGTCCTATCGATCATATAAGCATAATATGGCTAATAATATGAGTTAGATTGATAATAATGAGAGTAATAAGTATAGTAATTGTCGTTCTATCGATCATATAAGCATAATATGGCTAATAATATGAGTAAGATTGATAATAATAAGAGTAATAAGCATAGTAATTGTCGTTCTATCGGTCATATAACCATAATATGGCTAATAATATGAGTTACATTGATAATAATGAGAGTAATAAGTATAGTAATTGTCCTTATATCGATCATATAAGCATAATATGGCTAATAATATGAGTTAGATTGATAATAATAAGAGTAATGAGTATAGTAATTGTCGTCCTATCGATCATATAAGCATAATATGGCTAATAATATGAGTTAGATTGATAATAATGAGAGTAATATGTATAGTAATTGTCGTCCTATCGATCATATAAGCATAATTTGGCTAATAATGTGAGTTAGATTGATAATAATAAGAGTAATAAGTATAGTAATTGTCGTTCTATCGATCATATAAGCACAATATGGCTAATAATATGAGTTAGATTGATAATAATGAGAGTAATAAGTATAGTAATTGTCGTTCTATCGGTCATATAACCATAATATGGCTAATAATATGAGTTAGTTTGATAACAGTGAGTGTAATAAGTATAGTAATTGTCGTTATATCGATCATATAAGCATAATATGGCTAATAATATGATTTAGATTGATAATAATAAGAGTAATGAGTATAGTAATTGTCGTCCTATCGATTATATAAGCATAATATGGCTAATAATATGAGTTAGATTGATAATAATGAGAGTAATATGTATAGTAATTGTCGTCCTATCGATCATATAAGCATAATTTGGCTAATAATGTGAGTTAGATTGATAATAATAAGAGAAATAAGTATAGTAATTGTCGTTCTATCGGTCATATAACCATAATATGGCTAATAATATGAGTTAGTTTGATAACAGTGAGTGTAATAAGTATAGTAATTGTCGTTCTATCGGTCATATAACCATAATATGGCTAATAATATGAGTTAGTTTGATAACAGTGGGTGTAATAAGTATAGTAATTGTCGTTATATCGATCATATAAGCATAATATGGCTAATAATATGATTTAGATTGATAATGATAAGAGTAATGAGTATAGTAATTGTCGTCCTATCGATCATATAAGCATAATATGGCTAATAATATGAGTTAGATTGATAATAATGAGAGTAATAAGTATAGTAATTGTCCTTCTATCGGTCATATAAGCATAATATGGCTAATAATATGAGTTAGATTGATAATAATAAGAGTAATAAGTATAGTAATTGTCGTTCTATCGGTCATATAACCATAATATGGCTAATAATATGAGTTAGATTGATAATAGTGAGTGTAATAAGTATAGTAATTGTCGTTCTATCGGTCATATAACCATAATATGGCTAATAATATGAGTTAGTTTGATAACAGTGAGTGTAATAAGTATAGTAATTGTCGTTATGTCGATCATATAACCATAATATGGCTAATAATATGAGTTAGTTTGATAACAGTGAGTGTAATAAGTATAGTAATTGTCGTTATATCGATCATATAAGCATAATATGGCTAATAATATGATTTAGATTGATAATGATAAGAGTAATGAGTATAGTAATTGTCGTCCTATCGATCATATAAGCATAATATGGCTAATAATATGAGTTGGATTGATAATAATAAGAGTAATGATTATAGTAATTGTCGTCCTATCGATCATATAAGCATAATATGGCTAATAATATGAGTTGGATTGATAATAATAAGAGTAATAAGTATAGTAATTGTCGTTCTATCGATCATATAAGCACAATGTGGCTAATAATATGAGTTAGATTGATAATAGTGAGTGTAATAAGTATAGTAATTGTCGTTCTATCGGTCATATAACCATAATATGGCCAATAATATGAGTTAGTTTCATAACAGTGAGTGTAATAAGTATAGTAATTGTCGTTATATCGATCGTATAAGCATAATATGGCTAATAATATGATTTAGATTGATAATAGTGAGTGTAATAAGTATAGTAATTGTCGTTATATCGATCATATAAGCATAATATGGCTAATAATATGAGTTAGATTGATAATAATAAGAGTAATGAGTATAGTAATTGTCGTCCCATCGATTATATAAGCATAATATGGCTAATAATATGAGTTAGATTGATAATAATAAGAGTAATGATTATAGTAATTGTCGTCCTATCGATCATATAAGCATAATATGGCTAATAATATGAGTTGGATTGATAATAATAAGAGTAATAAGTATAGTAATTGTCGTCCTATCGATCATATAAGCACAATATGGCTAATAATATGAGTTAGATTGATAATAATAAGAGTAATGAGTATAGTAATTGTCGTCCTATCGATCATATAAGCATAATATGGCTAATAATATGAGTTAGATTGATAATAATAAGAGTATTGAGTATAGTAATTGTCGTTCTATCGGTCATATAACCACAATATGGCTAATAATATGAGTTAGATTGATAATAATGAGAGTAATAAGTATAGTAATTGTCGTTATATCGATCATATAAGCATAATATGCCTAATAATATGAGTTAGATTGATAATAATAAGAGTAATGAGTATAGTAATTGTCGTCCTATCGATCATATAAGCATAATATGGCTAATAATATGAGTTAGATTGATAATAATAAGAGTAATGAGTATAGTAATTGTCGTCCTATCGATCATATAAGCATAATATGGCTAATAATATGAGTTAGATTGATAATAATAAGAGTAATAAGTATAGTAATTGTCGTTCTATCGATCATATAAGCACAATGTGGCTAATAATATGAGTTAGATTGATAATAATGAGAGTAATATGTATAGTAATTGTCGTCCTATCGATCATATAAGCATAATATGGCTAATAATGTGAGTTAGATTGATAATAATAAGAGTAATAAGTATAGTAATTGTCGTTCTATCGATCATATAAGCACAATATGGCTAATAATATGAGTTAGATTGATAATAATGAGAGTAATAAGTATAGTAATTGTCGTTATATCGATCATATAACCATAATATGGCTAATAATATGAGTTAGATTGATAATAGTGAGTGTAATAAGTATAGTAATTGTCGTTCTATCGGTCATACAACCATAATATGGCTAATAATATGAGTTAGTTTGATAACAGTGAGTGTAATAAGTATAGTAATTGTCGTTCTATCGGTCATATAACCATAATATGGCTAATAATATGAGTTAGTTTGATAACAGTGAGTGTAATAAGTATAGTAATTGTCGTTATATCGATCATATAAGCATAATATGGCTAATAATATGATTTAGATTGATAATGATAAGAGTAATGAGTATAGTAATTGTCGTCCTATCGATCATATAAGCATAATATGGCTAATAATATGAGTTAGATTGATAATAATGAGAGTAATAAGTATAGTAATTGTCGTTCTATCGATCATATAAGCATAATATGGCTAATAATATGAGTTAGATTGATAATAATAAGAGTAATAAGCATAGTAATTGTCGTTCTATCGGTCATATAACCATAATATGGCTAATAATATGAGTTACATTGATAATAATGAGAGTAATAAGTATAGTAATTGTCGTTATATCGATCATATAAGCATAATATGGCTAATAATATGAGTTAGATTGATAATAATAAGAGTAATGAGTATAGTAATTGTCGTCCTATCGATCATATAAGCATAATATGGCTAATAATATGAGTTAGATTGATAATAATGAGAGTAATATGTATAGTAATTGTCGTCCTATCGATCATATAAGCATAATTTGGCTAATAATGTGAGTTAGATTGATAATAATAAGAGTAATAAGTATAGTAATTGTCGTTCTATCGATCATATAAGCACAATATGGCTAATAATATGAGTTAGATTGATAATAATGAGAGTAATAAGTATAGTAATTGTCGTTCTATCGGTCATATAACCATAATATGGCTAATAATATGAGTTAGTTTGATAACAGTGAGTGTAATAAGTATAGTAATTGTCGTTATATCGATCATATAAGCATAATATGGCTAATAATATGATTTAGATTGATAATAATAAGAGTAATGAGTATAGTAATTGTCGTCCTATCGATTATATAAGCATAATATGGCTAATAATATGAGTTAGATTGATAATAATGAGAGTAATGAGTATAGTAATTGTCGTCCTATCGATCATATAAGCATAATATGGCTAATAATATGAGTTAGATTGATAATAATAAGAGTAATAAGTATAGTAATTGTCGTTCTATCGATCATATAAGCACAATGTGGCTAATAATATGAGTTAGATTGATAATAATGAGAGTAATATGTATAGTAATTGTCGTCCTATCGATCATATAAGCATAATATGGCTAATAATGTGAGTTAGATTGATAATAATAAGAGTAATAAGTATAGTAATTGTCGTTCTATCGATCATATAAGCACAATATGGCTAATAATATGAGTTAGATTGATAATAATGAGAGTAATAAGTATAGTAATTGTCGTTATATCGATCATATAACCATAATATGGCTAATAATATGAGTTAGATTGATAATAGTGAGTGTAATAAGTATAGTAATTGTCGTTCTATCGGTCATACAACCATAATATGGCTAATAATATGAGTTAGTTTGATAACAGTGAGTGTAATAAGTATAGTAATTGTCGTTCTATCGGTCATATAACCATAATATGGCTAATAATATGAGTTAGTTTGATAACAGTGAGTGTAATAAGTATAGTAATTGTCGTTATATCGATCATATAAGCATAATATGGCTAATAATATGATTTAGATTGATAATGATAAGAGTAATGAGTATAGTAATTGTCGTCCTATCGATCATATAAGCATAATATGGCTAATAATATGAGTTAGATTGATAATAATGAGAGTAATAAGTATAGTAATTGTCGTTCTATCGATCATATAAGCATAATATGGCTAATAATATGAGTTAGATTGATAATAATAAGAGTAATAAGCATAGTAATTGTCGTTCTATCGGTCATATAACCATAATATGGCTAATAATATGAGTTACATTGATAATAATGAGAGTAATAAGTATAGTAATTGTCGTTATATCGATCATATAAGCATAATATGGCTAATAATATGAGTTAGATTGATAATAATAAGAGTAATGAGTATAGTAATTGTCGTCCTATCGATCATATAAGCATAATATGGCTAATAATATGAGTTAGATTGATAATAATGAGAGTAATATGTATAGTAATTGTCGTCCTATCGATCATATAAGCATAATTTGGCTAATAATGTGAGTTAGATTGATAATAATAAGAGTAATAAGTATAGTAATTGTCGTTCTATCGATCATATAAGCACAATATGGCTAATAATATGAGTTAGATTGATAATAATGAGAGTAATAAGTATAGTAATTGTCGTTCTATCGGTCATATAACCATAATATGGCTAATAATATGAGTTAGTTTGATAACAGTGAGTGTAATAAGTATAGTAATTGTCGTTATATCGATCATATAAGCATAATATGGCTAATAATATGATTTAGATTGATAATAATAAGAGTAATGAGTATAGTAATTGTCGTCCTATCGATTATATAAGCATAATATGGCTAATAATATGAGTTAGATTGATAATAATGAGAGTAATATGTATAGTAATTGTCGTCCTATCGATCATATAAGCATAATTTGGCTAATAATGTGAGTTAGATTGATAATAATAAGAGTAATAAGTATAGTAATTGTCGTTCTATCGATCATATAAGCACAATATGGCTAATAATATGAGTTAGATTGATAATAATGAGAGTAATAAGTATAGTAATTGTCGTTATATCGATCATATAAGCATAATATGCCTAATAATATGAGTTAGATTGATAATAATAAGAGTAATGAGGATAGTAATTGTCGTCCTATCGATCATACAAGCATAATATGGCTAATAATATGAGTTAGATTGATAATAATAAGAGTAATGAGTATAGTAATTGTCGTCCTATCGATCATATAAGCATAATATGGCTAATAATATGAGTTAGATTGATAATAATAAGAGTAATAAGTATAGTAATTGTCGTTCTATCGGTCATATAACCATAATATGGCTAATAATATGAGTTAGATTGATAATAGTGAGTGTAATAAGTATAGTAATTGTCGTTCTATCGGTCATATAACCATAATATGGCTAATAATATGAGTTAGTTTGATAACAGTGAGTGTAATAAGTATAGTAATTGTCGTTCTATCGGTCATATAACCATAATATGGCTAATAATATGAGTTAGTTTGATAACAGTGGGTGTAATAAGTATAGTAATTGTCGTTATATCGATCATATAAGCATAATATGGCTAATAATATGATTTAGATTGATAATGATAAGAGTAATGAGTATAGTAATTGTCGTCCTATCGATCATATAAGCATAATATGGCTAATAATATGAGTTAGATTGATAATAATGAGAGTAATAAGTATAGTAATTGTCCTTCTATCGGTCATATAAGCATAATATGGCTAATAATATGAGTTAGATTGATAATAATAAGAGTAATAAGTATAGTAATTGTCGTTCTATCGGTCATATAACCATAATATGGCTAATAATATGAGTTAGATTGATAATAGTGAGTGTAATAAGTATAGTAATTGTCGTTCTATCGGTCATATAACCATAATATGGCTAATAATATGAGTTAGTTTGATAACAGTGAGTGTAATAAGTATAGTAATTGTCGTTATGTCGATCATATAACCATAATATGGCTAATAATATGAGTTAGTTTGATAACAGTGAGTGTAATAAGTATAGTAATTGTCGTTATATCGATCATATAAGCATAATATGGCTAATAATATGATTTAGATTGATAATGATAAGAGTAATGAGTATAGTAATTGTCGTCCTATCGATCATATAAGCATAATATGGCTAATAATATGAGTTGGATTGATAATAATAAGAGTAATGATTATAGTAATTGTCGTCCTATCGATCATATAAGCATAATATGGCTAATAATATGAGTTGGATTGATAATAATAAGAGTAATAAGTATAGTAATTGTCGTTCTATCGATCATATAAGCACAATGTGGCTAATAATATGAGTTAGATTGATAATAGTGAGTGTAATAAGTATAGTAATTGTCGTTCTATCGGTCATATAACCATAATATGGCCAATAATATGAGTTAGTTTCATAACAGTGAGTGTAATAAGTATAGTAATTGTCGTTATATCGATCGTATAAGCATAATATGGCTAATAATATGATTTAGATTGATAATGATAAGAGTAATGAGTATAGTAATTGTCGTCCTATCGATCATATACGCATAATATGGCTAATAATATGAGTTAGTTTGATAACAGTGAGTGTAATAAGTATAGTAATTGTCGTTCTATCGGTCATATAACCATAATATGGCTAATAATATGAGTTAGTTTGATAACAGTGAGTGTAATAAGTATAGTAATTGTCGTTATATCGATCATATAAGCATAATATGGCTAATAATATGATTTAGATTGATAATAGTGAGTGTAATAAGTATAGTAATTGTCGTTATATCGATCATATAAGCATAATATGGCTAATAATATGAGTTAGATTGATAATAATAAGAGTAATGAGTATAGTAATTGTCGTCCCATCGATTATATAAGCATAATATGGCTAATAATATGAGTTAGATTGATAATAATGAGAGTAATAAGTATAGTAATTGTCGTTATATCGATCATATAAGCATAATATGCCTAATAATATGAGTTAGATTGATAATAATAAGAGTAATGAGTATAGTAATTGTCGTCCTATCGATCATATAAGCATAATATGGCTAATAATATGAGTTAGATTGATAATAATAAGAGTAATGAGTATAGTAATTGTCGTCCTATCGATCATATAAGCATAATATGGCTAATAATATGAGTTAGATTGATAATAATAAGAGTAATAAGTATAGTAATTGTCGTTCTATCGATCATATAAGCACAATGTGGCTAATAATATGAGTTAGATTGATAATAATGAGAGTAATATGTATAGTAATTGTCGTCCTATCGATCATATAAGCATAATATGGCTAATAATGTGAGTTAGATTGATAATAATAAGAGTAATAAGTATAGTAATTGTCGTTCTATCGATCATATAAGCACAATATGGCTAATAATATGAGTTAGATTGATAATAATGAGAGTAATAAGTATAGTAATTGTCGTTATATCGATCATATAACCATAATATGGCTAATAATATGAGTTAGATTGATAATAGTGAGTGTAATAAGTATAGTAATTGTCGTTCTATCGGTCATACAACCATAATATGGCTAATAATATGAGTTAGTTTGATAACAGTGAGTGTAATAAGTATAGTAATTGTCGTTCTATCGGTCATATAACCATAATATGGCTAATAATATGAGTTAGTTTGATAACAGTGAGTGTAATAAGTATAGTAATTGTCGTTATATCGATCATATAAGCATAATATGGCTAATAATATGATTTAGATTGATAATGATAAGAGTAATGAGTATAGTAATTGTCGTCCTATCGATCATATAAGCATAATATGGCTAATAATATGAGTTAGATTGATAATAATGAGAGTAATAAGTATAGTAATTGTCGTTCTATCGATCATATAAGCATAATATGGCTAATAATATGAGTTAGATTGATAATAATAAGAGTAATAAGCATAGTAATTGTCGTTCTATCGGTCATATAACCATAATATGGCTAATAATATGAGTTACATTGATAATAATGAGAGTAATAAGTATAGTAATTGTCGTTATATCGATCATATAAGCATAATATGGCTAATAATATGAGTTAGATTGATAATAATAAGAGTAATGAGTATAGTAATTGTCGTCCTATCGATCATATAAGCATAATATGGCTAATAATATGAGTTAGATTGATAATAATGAGAGTAATATGTATAGTAATTGTCGTCCTATCGATCATATAAGCATAATTTGGCTAATAATGTGAGTTAGATTGATAATAATAAGAGTAATAAGTATAGTAATTGTCGTTCTATCGATCATATAAGCACAATATGGCTAATAATATGAGTTAGATTGATAATAATGAGAGTAATAAGTATAGTAATTGTCGTTCTATCGGTCATATAACCATAATATGGCTAATAATATGAGTTAGTTTGATAACAGTGAGTGTAATAAGTATAGTAATTGTCGTTATATCGATCATATAAGCATAATATGGCTAATAATATGATTTAGATTGATAATAATAAGAGTAATGAGTATAGTAATTGTCGTCCTATCGATTATATAAGCAT